>NW_026610455.1:0-92500 GCF_029499605.1 Hyla sarda | reverse complement strand
ATATATACACATGTTATCCCCAGTGTATACATATATATATATTTGTGGTCGGTGCTCATAGAAATAGCGAGCCTACCTAACGGAACCTCATACCAAACTCCTATTCCTATTAATCCTGTAACCTATCTAGGCAGTTAGATGTGTGCCATATACTGCCGCGTAGGAGTACACCTAAAAAATAGAGGGCATACCCTGATGTGTAATGATAGTCATGGAGTGAAATGATATTGAGGGAGGGTTGGGTGGGACGTGAAGAACCCGCGGCGTCAGACACAGGAGCTGCCGCGGGTTCTTATAGCGAAATCCCCGCCCCTCCCACAAACACAGGCTAATAATAATTAGCCTTCACACTTGTGGTCGGTGCTCATAGAAATAGCGAGCCTACCTAACGGAACCTCATACCAAACTCCTATTCCTATTAATCCTGTAACCTATCTAGGCAGTTAGATGTGTGCCATATACTGCCGCGTAGGAGTACACCTGAAAAATAGAGGGCAAAACTCATAATGAGAACAAAGCGCTATTAACTCACATAGTAATCACCACACCGATAACTGAAATGCATCATCCATTTCTGACTATGGACTGGGGGTGCAGTGCACGTAATAATGGATTTCTAATGCCCCCTATTTCTTATTCACGTTAGCTGGCACATCATGACGTGGCGTTGGAACAGCTGCCCCAAAGCCTGGCGAGTGGCTGAATACAACGGACGGATCACAACCAAATGATTTAATAAGAATACGTACATGTTTGACAAACCGCGTAGTGGTGGTGAGTGCCGCCCCCCTAAACAACTACAGCGGCGGCAGCTCCCCGTCGAATCCTTGACGTGCTGAAAGCAAGCTGCAACACTCGAGCTGAGCGCCACTTGTGTAATTTGGAAATACCGTATGATGATAACTTGACCGAGCAATGACGTTTCGCTACTACACAATTTCAATGCGTAATGATCTGCATCCCATCAAAGTGCATGTAACTTCTGCCATGCATCTGCAAGTAAATTCCTCAGGCCTTAACTTTAGCCGTCCGATAGCCAAATGGGGAATTACCTAAGGCTACAGCTAACCAACCAGCCAAAATCATGCGAACCTCCCTCTTTGTGTACCCATCAAGGCAGAATGATGCATGGGACACAAATAATGATGTCCTGTCAGGGCAAAACAATGTGGTATTATTCTGGATACCTTGAAGAGTGGCAAAACCCGATGAATACAAATAGGAATGGAATGGCATGCGAGACATCATCTGGGTATCGATTGCAAAAATGTAGCGTGAGTATTCAAGGCTGCGTGTAGGAGGCTCTCTGTGAGCTGTAGACGTGACAAGCCTAAGAGAACAAACCCTATGCCCGTATGCACCACGTCAAGTGCCAACTTTTTTTTTTTTTTTTTTTTTTTTCCTTTTTTAAATAACTACCTAGTCGCCAACCTAGACCTGTGACAGGTTGTCACTGTAACCAACCTGTGAATGTGATCGGCAATGCGACCACTTAAGCCGAAAACGTGACGATGAGACTCAACCAACATGTAATTACTACCATCGTCAACCTAAACCGATACAAACAAAGCTCTACTAAACCAAGCTATGTCCCTGTATGCAGACCCGAATGCTAATTAAACAAATGAAAACGTAATGATGTTGTCACCCACCTGAAGTCGTGTCAGGTAGAAACTGAACCGACCTGTGACAAGCCGGAAATGAAAGACTCAACCAAATATGTAACTAATAGTACAATCGTTAACCTGAAGCCAAGACAGGTTGTAACCATGATTAAAATATAGACGAGGCAACTCACAATGAAAATAAGCTATATCCCTTGTAGCACCACCTGACTACTGAATAACACAACACATAACATGACATTGCCGACAACCTGAAGTCGTGTCAGGTTACAGCTGAAGCGACCTGTAGACGTGACAGGCCGAAAAACGAAAGACTCAACCAAATATGTAACTAATAATATGACCGTAACCTGAAGCCACGATGGGTTGTAACCACGACAGTAACAAACTAAGCAATTCTCAATGAACAAACGCAATATATAATGACATTATTGCCAACCTGAAGACGAGTCAGGTTGTATTCGGACTGACCTGTAGACGTGACTGGTCTAGCCAAATAAAAGCCTCATCCAACATATATAGCTACTAGTATTTACGTGGCAAATAATAAACTGAAACCTATACCCTCGTATACACGACCCAAATGTTAACAAAACATGGTGACCCACCGAATAATGCGTGCCCGGACTCGCACAATGCTGAAAAACCTGCTCAGTCTCAAAGACATGGGTAAATTGCCTAAACATCATAACATAACATATGCATGAGCGAGCATATGTAGTGAAAAATTATGAGAAGATACACCGAACAACTTAAATCAACTACAAGAGCATATCCATAGAACAGATTAAGTGAGTACGCACAAAACTTTGAGCGTGTGCACTTGACAACTATGTAAGCGAATATACAGAACAAACTATTTGCGCGCACGCACAGGACTAAATCAACGTATGCCAAAACAACTATGCTCGTATGCACAGAACTAAGTGAACATATGCCGTACAAATGTGTGCGCGTATGCATAGAATAACTCGGAGCGTACATACAGAACAAGCTATATGGGCATAAGCACAGACTAACTATGCGAACATGCAGGAACAAACTACATGCTGGTATGTACGGAACATGCTATGTGGGCACCTAATAATCATGTGAGCGTACGCGCCGTACAATATTATGTGCGCGTATCCAAAAAATGAACTATGGATGTATGCCCAAACTACTGTGCACATATACACCGGATGACCCGTATGCGGGTATGCAGGGCTGCCACAACAACTCAAGAACAGGGCGATGAGAGTATGCACTGAAACCCTGAGCGTATAGACCGAATAAATTATGTGCGAATACACAAACAAACTATATGAGCGAACGCCCAGAATAAACTATGCACGTAAACCCGGCGCTACTATACACAAATATGCACAGAACAATTATGTGCATATGTACAGAAACTATGTTGTAAAACAGCCATGAGCGACTGTACCAACAAACTTGACGAACTTATAGTCATGCTAACCACATGCGCACATGCACAACCAAAGCACATGCACGTTTGGTCAACACCAATAACCAACGATATGCATGGATGCAGTAACTATATGACCACATGCCTACGCACAAGACAACACTCCGTGCACTGTACGAGCATGTGTGTGGTACAAATGCTACAAGCCCAATAACCCGCGCAAACACTGCAGTGTATGTAGCACGCATGCCACGAGCGCACGCACAGCATGGCTCCCACGAACACCCGTGCAATACAACCCTACGAGCGTGCACAATAAAAACTTACGAGCGTGTGTACCGTACAACATCTACGAGCGGGTGTACAGTATAAATACTACGAGCGTGTGTACCGTACAACACCTACGAGCGAGTGTACAGTATAAATACTACGAGCGTGTGTATCGTACGACACCTACGAGCGTGTGTACTGTCTAAATCCTACGAGCATGTACAGTACAAAACCCTACGAGCGCGTATACAGTGTAAACCTACAAGCGTGTGAAGCATATATATATCCTACGAGCGTGTGTACTGTATAAATCCTACAAGCATGTACAGCACAAACCCTACGAGTGTGTGTACAGTATAATCCGACGAGCGTGTGTACAGTATAAACCTACGAGCGTGTACACAGTATAATTCCTACGGGAATGTGTACAGAATCAACCCAACAAGCACGTGTGTAGTATAATCCTACCAGCATGTACAATATAAACCCTACAAGCATGTGCAATTGTGTACAATATAAATCCTACAAGTATGTGCAAGCGTGTGTACAGTATGAATCGAACGAGCGAGTGTACAATATATATGCTATGAGCGTGTGCCGTATAAATGCTACGAGTGTCTGTACAGTATAAATGCTACGAACATGTGTACAGAATTAATGCTACTAGCGTGTGTACAGAATAAATGTTGCTAGTGTGTGTACAGTATAAATGCCACGAGCGTGTGTACAGTATTAAAGTAGTGAGCGTTTGTACAGTATAGATGCTACTAGCGTGTGTACAGTATTAATGCTACTAGCGTGTGTACAGTATTAATGCTACTAGCGTGTACAATATTAATGCTACGAGCGTGTACAGTATTAATGCTACGAGCGTGTACAGTATTAACGCTACGAGCGTGTGTAGTGTGTAAATGCTACTAGGGTGTGTACAGTATGAGAACTACCAGCATGTGTACAGTATATAAGCTACTAGCGTATGTACAACAAAGAAATGCTACGAACGTGTGCACAGTATTATTGCTAGGAGCGTGTGCACAATATATAATTT
The DNA here is from genome assembly GCF_029499605.1 of Hyla sarda. Lineage (NCBI taxonomy): Eukaryota > Metazoa > Chordata > Amphibia > Anura > Hylidae > Hyla > Hyla sarda. The sequence continues at coordinate 88,149 of NW_026610455.1, read as the reverse complement.
CTACGAGAGTGTGTACAGTATAAATGCTGCAAGCGTGTGTACAGAACGCCCACTGCAACCTAACAATAACCTAACTTACACAATCAACTGACAAAAGCGAAGATCGCTTTTTTTTTTTTTTTTTTTTTTATATACCCCTACTGTAACGTGCAAAGCGGAGCAGTCAGAGAGCGAGCTGACATATAATTAACCCCTTACAGAAATGCGCAGAGCAGTCAGAGAGCGAGCTGACATATAATTAACCCCTTACAGTAATGCGCAGAGCGGAGCATTCAGAGAGCGAGCTGACATATAATTAACCCATACTGTAACATACAGAGCGGAGCAGTAAGAGAGCGTGCTGGCATATATTTAACCCCTACTGTAATGTGCAGAGCGGAGCAGTCAGAGAGCGAGCTGACATACCATAAACCCCTACTGTAACGAGCAAAGCGGAGCAGTCAGAGAGCGAGCTGACATACCATAAACCCCTACTGTAACGAGCAAAGCGGAGCAGTCAGAGAGCGAGCTGACATATAATTGACCCCTTACAGTAATGCGCAGAGCGGAGCAGTCAGAGAGCGAGCTGACATATAATTAACCCCTTACAGAAATGCGCAGAGCGGAGCAGTCAGAGAGCGAGCTGACATATAATTAACCCCTTACAGTAATGCGCAGAGCGGAGCAGTCAGAGAGCGAGCTGACATATAATTAACCCCTACTATAACATACAGAGCGGAGCACAGTACTACCAGCGTCCACGCAGATACTACAAGCGCATGCACTACATGAACGCTACTAGCACAACATTGTGATGTGGCCTGAACCAGCCCATATGTGAATGGCATAGCCCTAGCTGGCTATCCAGCCCCAGGCCCTGTCATATAACAAAACATTATAGCATGGCCCGAGCTGGTGACTACCCCACATTGAATGCCGCGTTTGTGCAGCGTGGCCTGAGCTGGCAACTATCCCATATTAAATGCCGCATCTATGTAGCGTGGCCCAAGCTGGCAACTACCCCATATTAAATGCCGTGTTTATGTAGCGTGGCTCGAGCTGGCAACTATCCCATATTGAATGTTGCGTTTATGTAGCGTGGCTCGAGCTGGCTACTAACCAATATTAAATGCCGCGTTTATGTAGCGTGGCTCGAGCTGGCTACTAACCCATATTAATGCCGCGTTAGAGTAGCGTGGCTCGAGCAGGCAACTAACCCATATTAAATGCCGCGTTAGTGTAGCGTGGCTCGAGCTGGCTACTAACCCATATTAATGCCGCGTTAGAGTAGCGTGGCTCGAGCAGGCAACTAACCCATATTAATGCCGCGTTTATGTAGCGTGGCTCGAGCTGGCTACTAACCCATATTAATGCCGCGTTAGAGTAGCGTGGCTCGAGCAGGCAACTAACCCATATTAAATGCCGCGTTAGTGTAGCGTGGCTCGAGCAGGCAACTAACCCATATTAATGCCGCGTTAGAGTAGCGTGGCTCGAGCAGGCAACTAACCCATATTAATGCCGCGTTTATGTAGCGTGGCTCGAGCTGGCTACTAACCCATATTAATGCCGCGTTAGAGTAGCGTGGCTCGAGCAGGCAACTAACCCATATTAATGCCGCGTTTATGTAGCGTGGCTCGAGCTGGCAACTAACCAATATTAAATGCAGCGTCTGTGTAGCGTGGCTCGAGCAGGCAACTATCCCATATTGAATGTTGCGTTTATGTAGCGTGGCTCGAGCTGGCTACTAACCAATATTAAATGCCGCGTTTATGTAGCGTGGCTCGAGCTGGCTACTAACCCATATTAATGCCGCGTTAGAGTAGCGTGGCTCGAGCAGGCAACTAACCCATATTAATGCCGCGTTTATGTAGCGTGGCTCGAGCTGGCTACTAACCCATATTAATGCCGCGTTAGTGTAGCGTGGCTCGAGCAGGCAACTAACCCATATTAATGCCGCGTTAGTGTAGCGTGGCTCGAGCTGGCTACTAACCCATATTAATGCCGCGTTAGTGTAGCGTGGCTCGAGCTGGCTACTAACCCATATTAATGCCGCGTTAGTGTAGCGTGGCTCGAGCTGGCTACTAACCCATATTAATGCCGCGTTAGTGTAGCGTGGCTCGAGCTGGCAACTAACCCATATTAATGCCGCGTTAGTGTAGCGTGGCTCGAGCTGGCAGTTATCTATTTACTAAACACTACGCTATGTAGCGTGGCCCGAGCCGGCCGCAGAATGGGCCGGGCTGAACGGGGGGACCCCCGCGCTCTGACTTACCTTCAGAGCAAAAGGAAGGCCAGGATTCGCTACCCCGCTCAGTCCGGCCGCTTAACCACACCTCTAATAATCGAGCCCCCAGAAAATTATAAACACCAGGGCTGGACTGACTGAGGTCCCCCCGAAGCTGCGGCTTACCTCCGGAGCGAGGAGGGCGCCGACGCATGCCTCAGTCAGTCTCAGCCACTTACCCACGCCAACTCGGAGCGAACTTCCGGTCAGCTGACCCGACAGTCAGCTGACCATCGATGACGTGAAGAACCCGCGGCGTCAGACACAGGAGCTGCCGCGGGTTCTTATAGCGAAATCCCCGCCCCTCCCACAAACACAGGCTAATAATAATTAGCCTTCACACATATATCTACCTTGTGTGTATATAGTTATATATATATACATGTTATCCCCAGTGTATACACATATATATCTATATCTACCTTGTGTGTATATAGTTATATATATATATATATATATATATACACACATGTTATCCCCAGTGTATACACATATATATCTATATCTACCTTGTGTGTATATAGTTATATATATATATATATACATGTTATCCTCAGTGTATACACATATATATATATATATCTACCTTGTGTGTATATAGTTATATATATATATTATCCCCAGTGTATACACATATATATCTATATCTACCTTGTGTGTATATAGTTATATATATATATATATATATATATATATATATATATATATATACACACATGTTATCCCCAGTGTATACACATATATATATATATATATATATATATATATCTACCTTGTGTGTATATAGTTATATATATATATATATATATACATGTTATCCCCAGTGTATACACATATATATCTATATCTACCTTGTGTGTATATAGTTATATATATATACATGTTATCCCCAGTGTATACACATATATATCTATATCTACCTTGTGTGTATATAGTTATATATATATACATGTTATCCCCAGTGTATACACATATATATCTATATCTACCTTGTGTGTATATAGTTATATATATATATATATATATATATATATATATATATACACATGTTATCCCCAGTGTATACACATATATATATATATATATATATATATCTACCTTGTGTGTATATAGTTATATATATATACATGTTATCCCCAGTGTATACACATATATATCTATATCTACCTTGTGTGTGTATATAGTTATATATATATATATATATATATATATATATATACACATGTTATCCCCAGTGTATACACATATATATATATATATATATATATATCTACCTTGTGTGTATATAGTTATATATATATACATGTTATCCCCAGTGTATACACATATATATCTATATCTACCTTGTGTGTGTATATAGTTATATATATATATATATACACATGTTATCCCCAGTGTATACACATATATATCTATATCTACCTTGTGTGTGTATATAGTTATATATATATATATATATATATATATACACATGTTCTCCCCAGTGTATACACATATATATCTATATCTACCTTGTGTGTATATAGTTATATATATATATACATGTTATCCCCAGTGTATACACATATATATCTATATCTACCTTGTGTGTATATAGTTATATATATATATATATATATATATACACATGTTCTCCCCAGTGTATACACATATATATCTATATCTACCTTGTATGTATATAGTTATATATATATATATATATACGTTATCCCCAGTGTATACACATATATATATATATCTACCTTGTGTGTATATAGTTATATATATATATATATATATATATATATATATATATATATATATATACATGTTCTCCCCAGTGTATACACATATATATCTATATCTACCTTGTGTGTATATAGTTATATATATATATATATATATATATGTTATCCCCAGTGTATACACATATATATCTATATCTACCTTGTGTGTATATAGTTATATATATATATATATATATATATATATATATATATATATATATACATGTTCTCCCCAGTGTATACACATATATATCTATATCTACCTTGTGTGTATATAGTTATATATATATATATATATATATATATATACACATGTTATCCCCAGTGTATACACATATATATATATATATATATATATATATCTACCTTGTGTGTATATAGTTATATATATATATACATGTTCTCCCCAGTGTATACACATATATATATATATATATATATATATATCTACCTTGTGTGTATATAGTTATATATATATATACATGTTATCCCCAGTGTATACACATATATATCTATATCTACCTTGTGTGTATATAGTTATATATATATATATATATATACATGTTACCCCCAGTGTATACACATATATATCTATATCTACCTTGTGTGTATATAGTTATATATATATATACACATGTTATCCCCAGTGTATACACATATATATCTATATCTACCTTGTGTGTATATAGTTATATATATATATATATATATATACATGTTACCCCCAGTGTATACACATATATATCTATATCTACCTTGTGTGTATATAGTTATATATATATATACATGTTATCCCCAGTGTATACACATATATATCTATATCTACCTTGTGTGTATATAGTTATATATATATATACATGTTATCCCCAGTGTATACACATATATATCTATATCTACCTTGTGTGTATATAGTTATATATATATATATACATGTTATCCCCAGTGTATACACATATATATCTATATCTACCTTGTGTGTATATAGTTATATATATACATGTTATCCCCAGTGTATACACATATATATCTATATCTACCTTGTGTGTATATAGTTATATATATATACATGTTATCCCCAGTGTATACACATATATATCTATATCTACCTTGTGTGTATATAGTTATATATATATATATACATGTTACCCCCAGTGTATACACATATATATCTATATCTACCTTGTGTGTATATAGTTATATATATATATATATATATATATATACATGTTATCCCCAGTGTATACACATATATATGTATATCTACCTTGTGTGTATATAGTTATATATATATATATATACATGTTATCCCCAGTGTATACACATATATATCTATATCTACCTTGTGTGTATATAGTTATATATATATATATATATTACCCCCAGTGTATACACATATATATATATATCTACCTTGTGTGAAATAAAAGTTGACTTCATTTATAAATAGACCTCTGTAAAGTGAAAGCAGCGCTCTGATTGGTTGCTATGGGTTGCTATGGGTTACACAGATCGATATAAATCTCCAGTCACATGGAAGAGAAACAGGGGAAGCCGGTTAACCCTTTCTGTGCCTGTGTGGTAATTAACCCCTCCCTGCCCTTACAGGAATGACATTAACTCTTTCCTCACTTCCCCTCAGCCGGACACTGCCAGGATTAGGGAAGAGGATTAACCCTTTCTGTGCCTGTGTGGTAATTAACCCCTCCCTGCCCTTACAGGAATGACATTAACTCTTTGCCGGGATTAGGGAAGAGGATTAACCCTTTAGGAGGCTGTCATATAACCCCTTGTGTGCCGTTACCTGCAGACTGATGTCCAGGGCGATGACCAGAGCTTTACAGGTGCTGCAGGTGACATTACTCCATCCATATCTCATGTCCATCAGGGGCCCCTGACCTGTGCTGTAGGGCCACACAACGAGAAGAGCCAGGAGACCCCCAATATACCAGAGCATCCTGTGCGTCATCTCAGGACTGCTGGGGGTCCCTAATAGGACCTCAAGAGACGCATCTCACAAGCTTCTGTCTATGTGACAACACCCTGAACCAGGAAGAGACTGCGGGGAGGGGAGGAGGGGAGGAGGAGGAGGAGTGAGGGAGGAGGGGAGGAGGAGAGGAGGGAGGAGGAGGGGAGGAGGAGGAGAGGAGGAGGGGAGAGGAGGAGGGGAGGAGGAGGGGAGGAGGGAGGAGGAGAGGAGGGAGGAGGAGGGGAGGAGGAGGAGGGGAGGAGGGGAGAGGAGGAGGGGAGGAGGAGGAGGGAGGAGGGGAGGAGGAGAGGAGGGAGGAGGAGGGGAGGAGGAGGAGGGGAGGAGGGGAGAGGAGGAGGGGAGGAGGAGGAGGGAGGAGGGGAGGAGGAGAGGAGGGAGGAGGAGGGGAGGAGGAGGAGGGGAGGAGGGGAGAGGAGGAGGGGAGGAGGAGGAGGGAGGGAGGAGGGGAGGAGGAGGAGGGAGGAGGGGAGGAGGAGAGGAGGGAGGAGGAGGGGAGGGAAGAGAGGAGGAGGGGAGAGGAGGAGGGGAGGAGGAGGAGGGAGGGAGGAGGAGGGGAGGGGAGGAGGAGAGGAGGGAGGGAGGAGGGGGGAGGAGAGGAGGAGGGGGAGAGAGGAGGGGGGAGGAGGAGGAGGGGTGAGGGAGGAGGAGGGGAGGAGGAGGGGAGGAGGAGGAGGAGGAGGAGGGGAGGAGGGAGGAGAGGAGGGAGGGAGGAGGAGGGGAGGAGAGAGGAGGGGGGAGGGGAGGAGAGAGGAGGGGGGAGGAGGAGGAGAGAGGAGGGAGGAGGGAGGGGAGAGGGGAGGAGGAGGAGGAGGGAGGAGGGAGGGGAGAGGAGTGAGGGAGGGGAGAGGGGGGAGGAGGAGGAGGAGGGGAGGAGGGAGGGAGGAGGGGGGAGGGGAGGAGAGAGGGGGGAGGAGGAGGAGGAGGAGGGAGGAGGGAGGAGAGGAGGGGAGGAGGAGGGAGGAGGAGGGGAGGAGGGAGGAGAGGAGGGGAGGAGGAGGGAGGAGGAGGGGAGGAGGGAGGAGGGGAGAGGAGGAGGAGGGGAGAGAGGAGGGGAGGAGGAGGGAGGAGGAGAGGGGAGGAGGGGAGAGGAGGAGAGAGGAGGGGAGAGAGGAGGAGGAGGAGGAGGAGAAGGAGAGAGGAGGAGGAGGGAGGAGGGGAGGAGGAGGGGAGAGGAGGAGGGGAGGAGGAGGGGAGAGGAGGGGAGGGGGGGGAGGGGAGGGAGGAGGAGGAGGAGAGGAGGAGAGAGGAGGGGAGGAGGGGAAGGGGGGGAGGAGGGGAGGGGAGGAGGAGGGGTGGAGAGAGGGGAGGAGGGGAGGGAGGAGGAGGAGAGAGGAGGGGAGGAGGAGTGAGGAGGGGAGGGGAGGAGGGGGGGAGGGAGGAGGGGAGGAGAGAGGGAGGAGGGGAGGGAGGAGGAGGAGAGAAGAGGGGAGGAGGGGAGGGGAGGAGGGGAGGAGAGAGGGAGGAGGGGAGGAGATAGTGCAGGGGGAGAAGAAGGGAGTGCAGGGGGGGAGAGGGGGAGGACAGAGAGGAGGGAGGGGAGAGGGAAGGGGAGGAGGAGGAGGGGAGGAGGGGGGGAGGAGGAGGAGTGAGGGAGGAGGGGGGAGGAGAGGAGGGGAGGGGAGAGGAGGAGGAGGGGAGGGAGGAGGAGACGCGGTGGGGGGAGGAGGAGACGCGGTGGGGGGAGGAGGAGACGCGGTGGGGTGAGGACGAGACGCGGTGGGGGGAGGAGGAGACGCGGTGGGGGGAGGAGGAGACGCGGTGGGGGGGAGGAGGAGACGCGGTGGGGGGAGGAGGAGACGCGGTGGGGGGAGGAGGAGACATGATGGGGTGAGGAGGTGGTGGGGGTGAGGAGGAGACGTGGTGGGGTGAGGAGGTGGTGGGGTGAGGAGGAGACGTGGTGGGGTGAGGAGGAGACGCGGTGGGGTGAGGAGGAGACGCGGTGGGGTGAGGAGGAGACGCGGTGGGGGGAGGAGGAGACATGGTGGGGTGGGGAGGAGGGGGGGGAGGAGGAGGAGTGAGGGAGGAGGGGAGGGGGAGGAGAGGAGAGGAGGGGAGGGGAGAGGAGGAGGAGGGGAGGGAGGAGGAGACGCGGTGGGGGGAGGAGGAGACGCGGTGGGGGGAGGAGGAGACGCGGTGGGGGGAGGACGAGACGCGTGGGGGGAGGAGGAGACGCGGTGGGGGGAGGAGGAGACGCGGTGGGGGGAGGAGGAGACGCGGTGGGGGGAGGAGGAGACGCGGTGGGGGGAGGAGGAGACGCGGTGGGGGGAGGAGGAGACATGATGGGGTGAGGAGGTGGTGGGGTGAGGAGGAGACGTGGTGGGGTGAGGAGGTGGTGGGGTGAGGAGGTGGTGGGGTGAGGAGGAGACGTGGTGGGGTGAGGAGGAGACGTGGTGGGGTGAGGAGGAGACGCGGTGGGGGGAGGAGGAGACATGGTGGGGTGAGGAGGAGACGTGGTGGGGTGAGAAGGAGACGTGGTGGGGTGAGGAGGAGACGCGGTGGGGTGAGGAGGAGACGCGGTGGGGTGAGGAGACAAGGTGGGGCGAGGAGTAGACGCGGTGGGGTGAGGAGGAGACGCGGTGGGGTGAGGAGGAGACGCGGTGGGGTGAGGAGGAGACGCGGTGGGGTGAGGAGGAGACGCGGTGGGGTGAGGAGGAGACGTGGTGGGGTGAGGAGGAGACGCGGTGGGGGGGAGGAGGAGACGCGGTGGGGTGAGGAGGAGACGCGGTGGGGGGAGGAGGAGACGCGGTGGGGGGAGGAGGAGACATGGTGGGGTGAGGAGGTGGTGGGGTGAGGAGGAGACGCGGTGGGGTGAGGAGGAGACGCGGTGGGGGGAGGAGGAGACATGGTGGGGTGAGGAGGTGGTGGGGTGAGGAGGAGACGTGGTGGGGTGAGGAGGAGACGTGGTGGGGTGAGGAGGAGACGTGGTGGGGTGAGGAGGAGACGCGGTGGGGTGAGGAGGAGACGCGGTGGGGGGAGGAGGAGACATGGTGGGGTGAGGAGGTGGTGGGTTGAGGAGGAGACGCGGTGGGGTGAGGAGGTGGTGGGGTGAGGAGGAGACGCGGTGGGGTGAGGAGGAGACGTGGTGGGGTGAGGAGGAGACGCGGTGGGGGGAGGAGGAGACATGGTGGGGTGAGGAGGAGACGTGGTGGGGTGAGAAGGAGACGTGGTGGGGTGAGGAGGAGACGCGGTGGGGTGAGGAGGAGACCCGGTGGGGTGAGGAGACAAGGTGGGGCGAGGAGTAGACGCGGTGGGGTGAGGAGGAGACGCGGTGGGGTGAGGAGGAGACGCGGTGGGGTGAGGAGGAGACGCGGTGGGGTGAGGAGGAGACGCGGTGGGGTGAGGAGGAGACGCGGTGGGGTGAGGAGGAGACGCGGTGGGGTGAGGAGGAGACGCGGTGGGGTGAGGAGGAGACGTGGTGGGGTGAGGAGGAGACGCGGTGGGGGGAGGAGGAGACCTGGTGGGGTGAGGAGGAGACCTGGTGGGGTGAGGAGGAGACGTGGTGGGGTGAGGAGGCGGTGGGGTGAGGAGGAGACGCGGTGGGGTGAGGAGGAGACGCGGTGGGGTGAGGAGGAGACACGGTGGGGTGAGGAGGAGACGCGGTGGGGTGAGGAGGAGACGCGGTGGGGTGAGGAGGAGACGCGGTGGGGTGAGGAGGAGACGCGGTGGGGTGAGGAGGAGACGCGGTGGGGTGAGGAGGAGACGCGGTGGGGTGAGGAGGAGACGCGGTGGGGTGAGGAGGAGACGCGGTGGGGTGAGGAGGAGACGCGGTGGGGTGAGGAGGAGACGCGGTGGGGTGAGGAGGAGACATGGTGGGGTGAGGAGGAGACATGGTGGGGTGAGGAGGAGACGCGGTGGGGCGAGGAGGAGACGCGGTGGGGTGAGGAGGTGGTGGGTTGAGGAGGAGACGCGGTGGGGTGAGGAGGAGACGCGGTGGGGCGAGGAGGAGACGTGGTGGGGTGAGGAGGAGACGCGGTGGGGGGAGGAGGAGACATGGTGGGGTGAGGAGGAGACATGGTGGGGTGAGGAGGAGACCTGGTGGGGTGAGGAGGAGACGCGGTGGGGCGAGGAGGAGACCTGGTGGGGTGAGGAGGAGACGCGGTGGGGTGAGGAGGAGACGCGGTGGGGCGAGGAGGAGACCTGGTGGGGTGAGGAGGAGACGCGGTGGGGTGAGGAGGAGACGCGGTGGGGTGAGGAGGAGACGCGGTGGGGTGAGGAGGAGACATGGTGGGGTGAGGAGGAGACATGGTGGGGTGAGGAGGAGACCTGGTGGGGTGAGGAGGAGACGCGGTGGGGCGAGGAGGAGACGCGGTGGGGTGAGGAGGAGACGCGGTGGGGTGAGGAGGAGACGCGGTGGGGTGAGGAGGAGACGCGGTGGGGTGAGGAGGAGACGCGGTGGGGTGAGGAGGAGACGCGGTGGGGTGAGGAGGAGACGCGGTGGGGTGAGGAGGAGACGCGGTGGGGTGAGGAGGAGACGCGGTGGGGTGAGGAGGAGACGCGGTGGGGTGAGGAGGAGACATGGTGGGGTGAGGAGGAGACATGGTGGGGTGAGGAGGAGACGCGGTGGGGCGAGGAGGAGACGCGGTGGGGTGAGGAGGTGGTGGGTTGAGGAGGAGACGCGGTGGGGTGAGGAGGAGACGCGGTGGGGCGAGGAGGAGACGTGGTGGGGTGAGGAGGAGACGCGGTGGGGGGAGGAGGAGACATGGTTGGGTGAGGAGGAGACATGGTGGGGTGAGGAGGAGACCTGGTGGGGTGAGGAGGAGACGCGGTGGGGCGAGGAGGAGACCTGGTGGGGTGAGGAGGAGACGCGGTGGGGTGAGGAGGAGACGCGGTGGGGCGAGGAGGAGACCTGGTGGGGTGAGGAGGAGACGCGGTGGGGTGAGGAGGAGACGCGGTGGGGTGAGGAGGAGACGCGGTGGGGTGAGGAGGAGACATGGTGGGGTGAGGAGGAGACATGGTGGGGTGAGGAGGAGACCTGGTGGGGTGAGGAGGAGACGCGGTGGGGTGAGGAGGAGACGCGGTGGGGTGAGGAGGAGACGCGGTGGGGTGAGGAGGAGACGCGGTGGGGTGAGGAGGAGACGCGGTGGGGTGAGGAGGAGACGCGGTGGGGTGAGGAGGAGACGCGGTGGGGTGAGGAGGAGACGCGGTGGGGTGAGGAGGAGACGCGGTGGGGTGAGGAGGAGACGCGGTGGGGTGAGGAGGAGACATGGTGGGGTGAGGAGGAGACATGGTGGGGTGAGGAGGAGACGCGGTGGGGCGAGGAGGAGACGCGGTGGGGTGAGGAGGTGGTGGGTTGAGGAGGAGACGCGGTGGGGTGAGGAGGAGACGCGGTGGGGCGAGGAGGAGACGTGGTGGGGTGAGGAGGAGACGCGGTGGGGGGAGGAGGAGACATGGTGGGGTGAGGAGGAGACATGGTGGGGTGAGGAGGAGACCTGGTGGGGTGAGGAGGAGACGCGGTGGGGCGAGGAGGAGACCTGGTGGGGTGAGGAGGAGACGCGGTGGGGTGAGGAGGAGACGCGGTGGGGCGAGGAGGAGACCTGGTGGGGTGAGGAGGAGACGCGGTGGGGTGAGGAGGAGACGCGGTGGGGTGAGGAGGAGACGCGGTGGGGTGAGGAGGAGACATGGTGGGGTGAGGAGGAGACATGGTGGGGTGAGGAGGAGACCTGGTGGGGTGAGGAGGAGACGCGGTGGGGCGAGGAGGAGATGCGGTGGGGTGAGGAGGTGGTGGGTTGAGGAGGAGACGCGGTGGGGTGAGGAGGAGACGCGGTGGGGCGAGGAGGAGACGTGGTGGGGTGAGGAGGAGACGCGGTGGGGGGAGGAGGAGACATGGTGGGGTGAGGAGGAGACATGGTGGGGTGAGGAGGAGACCTGGTGGGGTGAGGAGGAGACGCGGTGGGGCGAGGAGGAGACCTGGTGGGGTGAGGAGGAGACGCGGTGGGGTGAGGAGGAGACGCGGTGGGGCGAGGAGGAGACCTGGTGGGGTGAGGAGGAGACGCGGTGGGGTGAGGAGGAGACCTGGTGGGGTGAGGAGGAGACGCGGTGGGGCGAGGAGGAGACCTGGTGGGGTGAGGAGGAGACGCGGTGGGGTGAGGAGGAGACGCGGTGGGGTTGGGGTGGGCGGTTTCTGCTCAGGATTCCCAGTAAATAAACATCACGGGTTGGTCACATGTTGTGGATCGGATACTCGGATACACAGGGAACGTTGGAGTTATTAACCCTCTACTGCCCAAATCCTCCCTCCAATTTTTGAAGCCTCTCGGCCATTTGGCGAGGATAGTGTTGTATCTGGGCTAGGCTTTGGGCTGATGGACTTATTTACAGGGGGTATAACCTTCTGGGGCTATTCTATTGGCTGATGGACCTTTACATTATACACAGGGGGTGTAACCTTCTGGGGGTATGCTCGGGCTGTACATTATATACAGGGGTAACCTTCTGGGGGTATGCTCGGGCTGTACATTATATACAGGGGTAACCTTCTGGGGGTATGCTCGGGCTGTACATTATATACAGGGGTAACCTTCTGGGGGTATGCTCGGGCTGTACATTATACAGGGGGTATCACCTTCTGGGGGTATGCTCGGGCTGTACATTATATACAGGGGTAACCTTCTGGGGGTATGCTCGGGCTGTACATTATGCATAGGGGGTAACCTTCTGGGGGTATGCTCGGGCTGTACATTATATACAGGGGGTAACCTTCTGGGGAATGCTCGGGCTGTACATTATATACAGGGGGTAACCTTCTGGGGGTATGCTCGGGCTGTACATTATATACAGGGGGTAACCTACATAGGGGGTAACCTTCTGGGGGTATGCTCGGGCTGTACATTATATACAGGGGGTAACCTACATAGGGGGTAACCTTCTGGGGGTATGCTCGGGCTGTACATTATATACAGGGGGTAACCTACATAGGGGGTAACCTTCTGGGGAATGCTCGGGCTGTACATTATACAGGGGGTAACCTTCTGGGGTATGCTCGGGCTGTACATTATATACAGGGGGTATCACCTTCTGGGGGTATGCTCGGGCTGTACATTATATACAGGGGTAACCTTCTGGGGGTATGCTCGGGCTGTACATTATATACAGGGGTAACCTTCTGTGGGTATGCTCGGGCTGTACATTATATACAGGGGTAACCTTCTGGGGGTATGCTCGGGCTGTACATTATACAGGGGGTATCACCTTCTGGGGGTATGCTCGGGCTGTACATTATATACAGGGGTAACCTTCTGGGGGTATGCTCGGGCTGTACATTATGCATAGGGGGTAACCTTCTGGGGGTATGCTCGGGCTGTACATTATATACAGGGGGTAACCTTCTGGGGAATGCTCGGGCTGTACATTATATACAGGGGGTAACCTTCTGGGGGTATGCTCGGGCTGTACATTATATACAGGGGGTAACCTACATAGGGGGTAACCTTCTGGGGGTATGCTCGGGCTGTACATTATATACAGGGGGTAACCTACATAGGGGGTAACCTTCTGGGGGTATGCTCGGGCTGTACATTATATACAGGGGGTAACCTACATAGGGGGTAACCTTCTGGGGAATGCTCGGGCTGTACATTATACAGGGGGTAACCTTCTGGGGTATGCTCGGGCTGTACATTATATACAGGGGGTATCACCTTCTGGGGGTATGCTCGGGCTGTACATTATATACAGGGGGTAACCTTCTGGGGGTATACTCGGGCTGTACATTATACACAGGGGTAATCTTCTGGGGTATGCTCGGGCTGTACATTATATACAGTGGGTAACCTTCTGGGGGTATGCTCAGGCTGTACATTATACAGGGAGTATCACCTTCTGGGGGTATGCTCGGGTGGGGTGAGGAGGAGACGCGGTGGGGGGAGGAGTAGACATGGTGGGGTGAGGAGGAGACGCGGTGGGGTGAGGAGGAGACGCGGTGGGGTGCGGAGGAGACGCGGTGGGGTGAGGAGGAGACGCGGTGGGGTGAGGAGGAGACGCGGTGGGGTGAGGAGGAGACGCGGTGGGGGGAGGAGGAGACATGGTGGGGTGAGGAGGTGGTGGGTTGAGGAGGAGACGCGGTGGGGTGAGGAGGTGGTGGGGTGAGGAGGAGACGTGGTGGGGTGAGGAGGAGACGCGGTGGGGGGAGGAGGAGACATGGTGGGGTGAGGAGGAGACGTGGTGGGGTGAGGAGGTGGTGGGATGAGGAGGAGACATGGTGGGGTGAGGAGGTGGTGGGGTGAGGAGGTGGTGGGGTGAGGAGGAGACGCGGTGGGGTGAGGAGGAGACGCGGTGGGGTGAGGAGGAGACGCGGTGGGGTGAGGAGGAGACGCGGTGGGGGGAGGAGGAGACATGGTGGGGTGAGGAGGTGGTGGGGTGAGGAGGAGACGCGGTGGGGTGAGGAGGAGACGCGGTGGGGTGAGGAGGAGACGCGGTGGGGTGAGGAGGAGACATGGTGGGGTGAGGAGGTGGTGGGGTGAGGAGGAGACGTGGTGGGGTGAGGAGGAGACGCGGTGGGGTGAGGAGGAGACGCGGTGGGGTGAGGAGGAGACGCGGTGGGGGGAGGAGGAGATATGGTGGGGTGAGGAGGTGGTGGGGTGAGGAGGAGACGCGGTGGGGTGAGGAGGAGACGCGGTGGGGTGAGGAGGAGACGCGGTGGGGTGAGGAGGAGACGCGGTGGGGTGAGGAGGAGACGCGGTGGGGTGAGGAGGAGACGCGGTGGGGTGAGGAGGAGACGCGGTGGGGTGAGGAGGAGACGCGGTGGGGTGAGGAGGAGACGCGGTGGGGTGAGGAGGAGACGCGGTGGGGTGAGGAGGAGACGCGGTGGGGTGAGGAGGAGACATGGTGGGGTGAGGAGGAGACGTGGTGGGGTGAGGAGGAGACACGGTGGGGCGAGGAGGAGACGCGGTGGGGCGAGGAGGAGACGCGGTGGGGTGAGGAGGAGACCTGGTGGGGTGAGGAGTAGACGCGGTGGGGTGAGGAGGAGACGCGGTGGGGTGAGGAGGAGACGCGGTGGGGCGAGGAGGAGACCTGGTGGGGTGAGGAGGAGACGTGGTGGGGGGAGGAGGAGACGCGGTGGGGTGAGGAGTAGACGCGGTGGGGTGAGGAGGTGGTGGGGTGAGGAGGAGACGCGGTGGGGTGAGGAGGAGACGCGGTGGGGTGAGGAGGAGACCTGGTGGGGTTGGGGTGGGCGGTTTCTGCTCAGGATTCCCAGTAAATAAACATCACGGGTTGGTCACATGTTGTGAATCGGATACTCGGATACACAGGGAACGTTGGAGTTATTAACCCTCTACTGCCCAAATCCTCCCTCCAATTTTTGAAGCCTCTCGGCCATTTGGCGAGGATAGTGTTGTATCTGGGCTAGGCTTTGGGCTGATGGACTTATTTACAGGGGGTATAACCTTCTGGGGCTATTCTATTGGCTGATGGACCTTTACATTATACACATGGGGTGTAACCTTCTGGGGGTATGCTCGGGCTGTACATTATATACAGGGGTAACCTTCTGGGGGTATGCTCGGGCTGTACATTATACAGGGGGTATCACCTTCTGGGGGTATGCTCGGGCTGTACATTATATACAGGGGTAACCTTCTGGGGGTATGCTCGGGCTGTACATTATGCATAGGGGGTAACCTTCTGGGGGTATGCTCGGGCTGTACATTATATACAGGGGGTAACCTTCTGGGGAATGCTCGGGCTGTACATTATATACAGGGGGTAACCTTCTGGGGGTATGCTCGGGCTGTACATTATATACAGGGGGTAACCTACATAGGGGGTAACCTTCTGGGGGTATGCTCGGGCTGTACATTATATACAGGGGGCAACCTACATAGGGGGTAACCTTCTGGGGGTATGCTCGGGCTGTACATTATATACAGGGGGTAACCTACATAGGGGGTAACCTTCTGGGGAATGCTCGGGCTGTACATTATACAGGGGGTAACCTTCTGGGGTATGCTCGGGCTGTACATTATATACAGGGGGTATCACCTTCTGGGGGTATGCTCGGGCTGTACATTATATACAGGGGTAACCTTCTGGGGGTATGCTCGGGCTGTACATTATATACAGGGGTAACCTTCTGGGGGTATGCTCGGGCTGTACATTATATACAGGGGTAACCTTCTGGGGGTATGCTCGGGCTGTACATTATACAGGGGGTATCACCTTCTGGGGGTATGCTCGGGCTGTACATTATATACAGGGGTAACCTTCTGGGGGTATGCTCGGGCTGTACATTATGCATAGGGGGTAACCTTCTGGGGGTATGCTCGGGCTGTACATTATATACAGGGGGTAACCTTCTGGGGAATGCTCGGGCTGTACATTATATACAGGGGGTAACCTTCTGGGGGTATGCTCGGGCTGTACATTATATACAGGGGGTAACCTACATAGGGGGTAACCTTCTGGGGGTATGCTCGGGCTGTACATTATATACAGGGGGTAACCTACATAGGGGGTAACCTTCTGGGGGTATGCTCGGGCTGTACATTATATACAGGGGGTAACCTACATAGGGGGTAACCTTCTGGGGAATGCTCGGGCTGTACATTATACAGGGGGTAACCTTCTGGGGTATGCTCGGGCTGTACATTATATACAGGGGGTATCACCTTCTGGGGGTATGCTCGGGCTGTACATTATATACAGGGGGTAACCTTCTGGGAGTATACTCGGGCTGTACATTATACACAGGGGTAATCTTCTGGGGTATGCTCGGGCTGTACATTATATACAGGGGGTAACCTTCTGGGGGTATGCTCGGGCTGTACATTATATACAGGGGGTATCACCTTCTGGGGCTACGCTCAGGCTGTACATTATATACAGGGGGTATCACCTTGTAGGGGTATGCTCAGGCTGTACATTATATACAGGGGGTATCACCTTCTGGGGGTATGCTCGGGCTGTACATTATATAAAGGGGGTATGACCTTCTGGGGCTATGCTCGGGCTGTAAATTATATACAGGGGGTAACCTTCTGGGGCTATGCTCGGGCTGTACATTATATACAGGGGGTATCACCTTCTGGGGCTATTCTCGGGCTGTACATTATACAGGGGGTAACCTTCTGGGGTATGCTCGGGCTGTACATTATACAGGGGGTATCACCTTCTGGGGGTATGCTCGGGCTGTACATTATATACAGGGGGTATCACCTTCTGGGGGTATGCTCGGGCTGTACATTATATAAAGGGGGTATGACCTTCTGGGGCTATGCTCGGGCTGTAAATTATATACAGGGGGTAACCTTCTGGGGCTATGCTCGGGCTGTACATTATATACAGGGGGTATCACCTTCTGGGGCTATTCTCGGGCTGTACATTATACAGGGGGTAACCTTCTGGGGTATGCTCGGGCTGTACATTATATACAGGGGTAACCTTCTGGGGGTATGCTCGGGCTGTACATTATATACCGGGGTAACCTTCTGGGGTATGCTCGGGCTGTGCATTAGATACAGGGGGTAACCTTCTGGGGCTATGCTCGGGCTGTACATTATATACAGGGGTAACCTTCTGGGAGTATACTCGGGCTGTACATTATACACAGGGGTAATCTTCTGGGGTATGCTCGGGCTGTACATTATATACAGGGGGTATCACTTTCTGGGGCTATGCTCAGGCTGGACATTATATACAGGGGGTATCACCTTCTGGGGGTATTCTCGGGCTGTACATTATACAGGTGGTAACCTTCTGGGGGTATGCTCGGGCTGTACATTATACAGAGGGTAACCTTCTGAGGGTATGCTCGGGCTGTACATTATACAGGGGGTAACCTTCTGGGAGTATACTCGGGCTGTACATTATACACAGGGGTAATCTTCTGGGGTATGCTCGGGCTGTACATTATATACAGGGGGTATCACCTTCTGGGGCTATGCTCGGGCTGGACATTATATACAGGGGGTATCATCTTCTGGGGGTATGCTCGGGCTGTACATTATACAGGGGGTATAAACTTCTGGGGGTATGCTCGGGCTGTACATTATATACAGGGGGTATCACCTTCTGGGGGTATGCTCAGGCTGTACATTATACATAGGGGGTATCACCTTCTGGGGCTATGCTCGGGCTGTACATTATACAGGGGGTAACCTTCTGGGGGTATGCTCGGGCTGTACATTATACAGGGGGTATCACCTTCTGGGGGTATGCTCGGGCTGTACATTATACACAGGGGTAACCTTCTGGGGGTATGCTCGGGCTGTACATTATACATAGGGGGTATCACCTTGTGAGGGTATGCTCGGGCTGTACATTATACATAGGGGGTATAACCTTCTGGGGGTGTGCTCGGGCTGTATATTATATACAGGGGGTAACCTTCTGGGGGTATGCTCGGGCTGTACATTATACATAGGGGGTATCACCTTGTGAGGGTATGCTCGGGCTGTACATTATACATAGGGGGTATAACCTTCTGGGGGTGTGCTCGGGCTGTATATTATATACAGGGGGTAACCTTCTGGGGGTATGCTCGGGCTGTACATTATATACAGTGGGTAACCTTCTGGGGGTATGCTCGGGCTGTACATTATATACAGTGGGTAACCTTCTGGGGGTATGCTCAGGCTGTACATTATACAGGGAGTATCACCTTCTGGGGGTATGCTCGGGCTGTACATTATACAGGGGGTATCACCTTCTGGAGGTATGCTCGGGCTGTACATTATACAGGGGGTATCACCTTCTGGAGGTATGCTCGGGCTGTACATTATACACAGGGGGTAACCTTCTGGGGTATGTTCGGGCTGTACATTATATACAGGGGTAACCTTCTGGGGGTATGCTCGGGCTGTACATTATACAGGGGGTATCACCTTCTGGGGGTATGCTCGGGCTGTACATTATACACAGGGGTAACCTTCTGGGGGTATGCTCGGGCTGTACATTATACATAGGGGGTATCACCTTGTGAGGGTATGCTCGGGCTGTACATTATACATAGGGGGTATAACCTTCTGGGGGTGTGCTCGGGCTGTATATTATATACAGGGGGTAACCTTCTGGGGGTATGCTCGGGCTGTACATTATATACAGTGGGTAACCTTCTGGGGGTATGCTCGGGCTGTACATTATATACAGTGGGTAACCTTCTGGGGGTATGCTCAGGCTGTACATTATACAGGGAGTATCACCTTCTGGGGGTATGCTCGGGCTGTACATTATACAGGGGGTATCACCTTCTGGAGGTATGCTCGGGCTGTACATTATACAGGGGGTATCACCTTCTTGAGGTATGCTCGGGCTGTACATTATACACAGGGGGTAACCTTCTGGGGTATGTTCGGGCTGTACATTATATACAGGGGTAACCTTCTGGGGGTATGCTCGGGCTGTACATTATACAGGGGGTATCACCTTCTGGGGGTATGCTCGGGCTGTACATTATACACAGGGGTAACCTTCTGGGGGTATGCTCGGGCTGTACATTATACAGGGGGTATCACCTTCTGGGGGTATGCTCGGGCTGTACATTATATACAGGGGTAACCTTCTGGGGGTATGCTCGGGCTGTACATTATATAGGGGGTATCACCTTCTGGGGGTATGCTCGGGCTGTACATTATATACAGGGGTAACCTTCTGGGGGTATGCTCGGGCTGTACATTATACAGGGGGTATCACCTTCTGGGGCTATGCTCGGGCTGTACATTATACACAGGGGGTAACCTTCTGGGGGTATGCTCGGGCTGTACATTATATAGGGGGTATCACCTTCTGGGGGTATGCTCGGGCTGTACATTATATACAGGGGTAACCTTCTGGGGGTATGCTCGGGCTGTACATTATACAGTGGGTATCACCTTCTGGGGGTATGCTCGGGCTGTACATTATATACAGGGGTAACCTTCTGGGGGTATGCTCGGGCTGTACATTATACAGTGGGTATCACCTTCTGGGGGTATGCTCGGGCTGTACATTATACACAGGGGGTAACCTTCTGGGGGTATGTTCGGGCTGTCAGTCATTCGGGCAGTACATTCTTTTATTGTTTGTGATGCTGTCCCTCTCAGCGTCTGTACTTATCCCGACCACCACCCGGAGGAAGGTTTTGGAATGTTCCTATGTATTCGGTTGGGAGGGGCTGCAGGGACCGCCCTACAGTGATATCACTTGATCCAAAGTTCTACTTGGTCCGTACACCCCCCCCCCAGGTAGGTGGTAATCACCTCAGCCGTTGCGGTTGTAGGAAGGTGTCACACGGAGCGCTGTTTTATGTGTTTTGGGCATATTACATGGCCCGAGCTGCTCCTCATTTCCCCTCCCATCCCTGTCCCCGTCTGATTGACAGTCAGGGCTCGGCTTCCTGCTCTGTCCATACAAAGTGTGCGCAGTTCTGAGCTTTAAAAACAGCGCTCGGCTTCCTGCTCTGTCCATACAAAGTGTGCGCAGTTCTGAGCCTTAAAAACAGTGCTCGGCTTCCTGCTCTGTCCATACAAAGTGTGCGCAGTTCTGAGCCTTAAAAACAGCACTCGGCTTCCTGCTCTGTCCATACAAAGTGTGCGCAGTTCTGAGCCTTAAAAACAGTGCTCGGCTTCCTGCTCTGTCTATACAAAGTGTGCATAGTTCTGAGCCTTAAAAACAGCACTCGGCTTCCTGCTCTGTCTATACATAGTGTGCGCAGTTCTGAGCTTTAGAACCAGGGCTCGGCTTCCTGCTCTGTCCATACAAAGTGTGCACAGTTCTGAGCTTTAGAACCAGGGCTTGGCTTTCAGCTGTCAATTAAACAGGGATGGGAGGCGGAGCAAGGAGACGTTCCAGTCCTCAGGACTTCAGAGACTTGGGAATGTCTCTTTGACTCTTTGTTTAGACAGCAGATCCCTGGTGTCTCCTGACGCAACAGTCAACAGACGGGGACGGGGATTGTAGCCGACAGATTCCTTTATGGGGTCGATTCTAGATGGAAACTTATCATCTGTCTAGACAAGAAACTGCAGCAGGAAGTGTAACGTGGGACTAGAGAGGCCACGGATACCAGATGATGTCCAACCTCTACAGGAGACAAAACCGTGGAGCCCCACAACTACTCCCAGACTTCTGTAAATGAAAACTCTTAGCCCTGGGGGCCCCGTGGTCTCCTCAGGATTGTGAGACGTTATGTAGTGAGGGATAAGCTGATGAGAAGACGTGGACACCACAGAGGAGATCAGAGGTAAGTACATGTCTGCGGGCGGGGGATGGGAGCGCAGAGGAAGCCACGAGCCGTGGTTACACTTCATTACCAGGAACTGTCTATGACCACATGTGGTGGAGATCACAGGCCTTGTGTGTTACCCCAATAAATCAGTGGGGAGGGGGAGTTGTGCACCCTTTATAGAATGGCCACTCACCGTATGGAAAATATCCCCCCGTATGGATGTGGATCCTGTGCAGCCCAAAGGTCCAGAATCAACCGGCCCGTGTCCTGTGCATAACTGGAATGGAGTGAAAAGCCCAGCAGGCACTCAGAAGTCTCACACGAGTCACGTAGATAAAGTATAGGCAACTTTATTGATGTACAGCAATGACGCGTTTCGGGGTATACACAACCCCTTCTTCAGATTGTCCCTTTGCACTGTCCTCCATTTTGATTGTTTATGGACATGTCCTATATAAACCCCTCATGTATGCTGTTATGTATGTACTCTGTCAATCTGAAGAAGAGGTAGTGTATACCCCGAAACGCGTCATTGCTGTACATCAATAAAGTTGCCTATACTTTATCTACGTGACTCATGTGAGACTTCTGATGGACGTCTGAGTGCCTGCTGGGCTTTTCACTCTATTCCCATTCCAGAGATCACAGGACGGGTAAACATGGTGATAATTCTAAACATTTGGATATACTCAGTATGAGCGCCACCCGCAGGAATACACGCACATACACGCCTGGACAAGTGCTGGCTGAGGAGTGTTCTGCCACACTGAATGTACTTGGGCGTGAACATCATCAGTATGCTGGCAGCTTGTCTATAATCTCTGACCAATGATAGGAGACGCTGCCAGACATGGTAGAATGCTTAGGCCACGCCGGCCGCTCACAGTAACACGAGGGTCAGGCATTTGCGGGGCTGTCGTGCTGACAAACTGTTCCCGGGACACTTCAGAGAAATGTCCGCAGAGGGGTCGGGCTTCTGTACATTAGAACCCCCCCATCATAATCCCAGGAGGAGATTAGCTAACCAGGGTCTGTATGTAAGAGGCGTGGCATATGCTGGTGGGAGGAGCCAAATATTAGGAGTAGAGGGGGATGCGGTGACTGGAGTCCGGCCCCCGAGGACTTCACGTTGTCCTAAAGTGAATGTTTGAAATATGTCCGTCATTGACTTATACCTGGTAAAAATGCCCACACGGGGTTTAGGGCCCCACACACCTCTGTCAGGGGATTCGTTGGCTATGTTTGGTATGAAAACATTTTGTAGATGGTCTTTGAGTGTCCCTGAGAGGTGGGGCCCGGGTCGGATATGTCTCAGGGCCACAAGTAGAGTAGAGCAGCTTAACTAAGAAGGTCTTTATAATCGCATATATGGGACTGAACCATAACATGATGCCTGCTCCTCTAGAGTTCACATGGGCCAACTTGTGACTACCATCATGTGACCACCATCATGTGACGACCATCATGTGACCACCATCATGTGAGGACCATCATGTGACCACCATCATGTGAAGACCATCATGGGACCACCATCATTTGAGGACTATCATGTGAGGACTATCATGTGACTACCATCATGTGACCACCATCATGTGACGACCATCATGGGACCACCATCATGTGATGACCATCATGTGACCACCATCATGTGAGGACCATCATGTGACCACCATCATGTGAAGACCATCATTTGAGGACTATCATGTGACGACCATCATGTGACGACCATCATGTGACCACCATCATGTGCGGACTATCATGTGAAGACCATCATGTTACCACAATCATGTGAGGACCATCATGTGAGGACCATCATGTGAGGACCATCATGTGACGACCATCATGTGACGACCATCATGTGACCACCATTATGTGACGACCATCATATGAGGACTATCATGTGAAGACCATCATGTGAGGACCATCATGTGAGGACCATCATGTGAGGACCATCATGTGAGGACCATCATGTGACCACCATCATGTGACAATCATCTTGTGACGACCATATCGTGATGACCATCTTTGTTACGCCGAGCGCTCCGGGTCCCCGCTCCACCCCGGAGCGCTCACAGCGTTCACTTATTCACAGCGCCCCGGTAAGACCTGCCGACCGGGTGCGCTGCGATATTGCTCCCAGCCGGGATGCGATTCGCGATGCGGGACGCGCCCGCTCGCGATGCGCATCTCGATTCCCTTACCAGACCCGATCCCCGTCTGTGCTGTCCCGGCGCGCGTGGCCCCGCTCCTTAGGGCGCGCGCGCTGGGTCTTTGCGATTTAAAGGGCCGGTGTGCCACTGATTGGCGCAGCAGGTTTTAATCAGTACCTTCACCTGTGCACTCCCTACTTATACCTCACTTCCCCTGCACTCCCTCGCCGGATCTTGTTGCCATCGTGCCAGTGAAAGCGTTTCCTTGTGTGTTCCTAGCCTGTGTTCCAGACCTCCTGCCGTTGCCCCTGACTACGATCCTTGCTGCCTGCCCCGACCTTCTGCTACGTCCGACCTTGCTCTTGTCTACTCCCTTGTACCGCGCTTATCTCAGCAGTCAGAGAGGTTGAGCCATTGCCGGTGGATACGACCTGGTTGCTACCGCCGCTGCAAGACCATCCCGCTTTGCGGCGGGCTCTGGTGAATACCAGTAGCAACTTAGAACCGGTCCACCGACACGGTCCACGCCAATCCCTCTCTGGCACAGAGGATCCACCTCCAGCCAGCCGAATCGTGACAGTAGATCCGGCCATGGATCCCGCTGAAGTACCTCTGCCAGTTGTCGCCGACCTCACCACGGTGGTCGCCCAGCAGTCGCAACAGACAGCGCAACAAGGCCACCAGCTGTCTCAACTGACCGTGATGCTACAGCAGCTAATACCACAGCTTCAGCAACCATCTCCTCCGCCAGCTCCTGCACCTCCTCCGCAGCGAGTGGCCGCATCCAGCCTCCGATTATCTTTGCCGGATAAATTTGATGGGGACTCTAAATTTTGCCGTGGTTTTCTTTTGCAATGTTCCCTGCATTTGGAGATGATGTCGGACCAGTTTCCAACTAAAAGGTCAAAGGTGGCTTTCGTAGTCAGCCTTCTGTCTGGGAAAGCTCTGTCATGGGCCACACCGCTCTGGGACCGCAATGACCCCGTCACTGCCTCTGTACACTCCTTCTTCTCTGAGGTTCGCAGTGTCTTCGAGGAACCAGCCCGAGCTTCTTCTGCCGAGACTGCCCTGCTGAACCTGGTCCAGGGTAATTCTTCTGTTGGCGAGTACGCCATCCAATTTCGTACTCTCGCCTCCGAATTGTCCTGGAATAACGAGGCCCTCTGCGCGACCTTTAAAAAAGGCCTATTCAGTAACATTAAAGATGTGCTGGCCGCACGAGAAATTCCTGCTAATCTACATGAACTCATTCATCTTGCCACCCGCATTGACATGCGTTTTTCCGAAAGGCGTCAGGAGCTCCGCCAGGATATGGACTTTGTTCGCACGAGGCGTTTTTTCTCCGCGGCTCCTCTCTCCTCTGGTCCCCTGCAATCCGTTCCTGTGCCTCCCGCCGTGGAGGCTATGCAAGTTGACCGGTCTCGCTTGACACCTCAAGAGAGGACACGACGCCGCATGGAGAATCTTTGCCTGTACTGTGCCGGTACCGAACATTTCTTGAAGGATTGTCCTATCCGACCTCCCCGCCTGGAAAGACGTACGCTGACTCCGCACAAAGGTGAGACAGTTCTTGATGTCTACTCTGCTTCTCCACGCCTCACTGTGCCTGTGCGGATATCTTCTTCTACCTTCTCCTTCTCTGCTATGGCCTTCTTGGATTCCGGATCTGCAGGAAATTTTATTTTGGCCTCTCTCATCAACAGGTTCAACATCCCGGTGACCAGTCTCGCCAGACCCCTCTACATCAATTGTGTTAACAACGAAAGATTGGACTGTACCGTGCGTTGAGATACCCAAAGAAAAAATTCCCACACAGTAGGTCCTACGCCACAAGACATAGAGTAATTCATAAAGAAAAAGGCATCAAACAGGACATAACTAGCACAAAGTATACTTTATTAACATGAAAAATGACAAGACATTTAAAATAATTTAAAAAGATACATATATAGTAGTAAACATGAATCCAAGAGATGCTGAGAGAGAAAAACGGGGGCTATGCTTGTCTGCCAGGGGAAGGGTTAAATAAATAGTGCACAATAAGTATTGACTCCCGTGAATTAATAAGGGAGGCTACGGCTCAAGGGTTGTGGATTAGATATTAGAATCGGATCCAGCAATATGCTCGGATCGCAAATAAGTACAGAAAATCAGAGAGCAAATGAGGGAGCCTCAGGGGATCAATAGCGCATTATAGGTAGAACAAACCCTGAGCTAGACAAAATAAGGAAATACTTTACCAAGTGGAGCGAGGAGTACAATGCTACAGCCACCCGCCACCCAACGTTTCACCAATGAAGGCTTCTTCCGGGGTGTGGTCAATAGAGTGTGGGGTATGTATATATGCAGAGACTTAACCAATTAAAACCAGGGACTAAAACACATGATGTAGTTAAAGCGTCATAGTCGCCCATAGGTCACTGTTACCAAGCCTCGCATTCATGGCGAGGTCCGGAAGCAGATACGCCTGTCAGCGCGCATCACCTGACAACGGGAAGTCGCGCCAGAGAGCTCCACAGCGTCGCGAGACAACCAAGCCTCGCTTCCAGAGCGAGGCTCGGATGTACGGGCCAATCGCATACTAGGGTTGTATCATTATCAGGTGGAGGGCCAAGCCTCGCTATCAAAGCGAGGCTTGGAGGGTACTCAGATGCGGAAATCCCTACTAATGCGAAAGTTCATGACGCTAGATAGTTAATTATAGTTATATACAGGCACAATTCAAACATAAATAAAGTATATTCATTTCTATATCAAATCACCATATTAGAGATTACGTATCAGGGACTAAATATAATAAATCATGATGGGTACATATTGTGGGTAAATACATAAAGAATACACACTTTAGGTAAGTACATATAATACTAGGGTCACATGTTATGTGGATGCAAGTGCGTATTATTTTGTATTTTTTTATATATTTATATATTTTATTATATAGATATTCATGCTGCTGCACTGCACAAGGGCAGTACAACGACATGAAAAATCAAGGTAAAGTGCATCGCGTGCAAAAAAAAAAAAAAGGGGGAGGGGGGGGTTTAGGGAAGGGAAGGGAAACAGATATTACAGAAACAACAGTGAAAAAAGGTGCAAGTGCAAGGTGAACACACAGTGCCAAGGTGAAAGTGACATGCAGGAAAAGGGGGGGGGGGAAAGGAGCATATATAAATGTCTACCTAGTGAACAGGGGGGACCATAATGTCAATTAATGTGTGAGAAAGTGAAAAGTGGGAAAATATGAAATATAGCTTAATAATTAATATCACTCTCATAATTAAATAAATAAATGGGTAGCAGTGAGTGTTAAATATAGTTTAAGCAATTTGATTAGAGCCCCAAGGGTAATATAAATAAACAAAGAGGGGCGTAAAAATGTGGGTATTTAAAAATAAGGGGGTGGCAGTGTAGTGTGAGATTAGTGTATGGAGTGTATGATGGGATGAAAAAAGTGAGTAGTGTGAGTGAGAACATGTGTATGTGATTAAAAAACCTTTGTTGGATGTGATGAGGTAATGTGAAGAAAAAAAAGAGATTATGATCATGCATAAAAAACATAGGGTACATGAAGTGAGAGTAAAAATGTCATATCAAGAAATATATAATTAAAAATTAGTAATTAAAAATAGAAAAATATTAAAAATATATAAAGAATATATAAAGAAAGAGAGGGTTGTGACCCTG
Source organism: Hyla sarda (assembly GCF_029499605.1). Taxonomy (NCBI): domain Eukaryota; kingdom Metazoa; phylum Chordata; class Amphibia; order Anura; family Hylidae; genus Hyla; species Hyla sarda. Next base: position 61,157 of record NW_026610455.1, on the reverse strand, counting down.
GAAGTGTACATAGAAAAATATGTTTTAGAGTTGATAAAAAAAGGAGAGTCCCAACATGATTCCGATGGTGAGGTCGCTCCAACGATGGAAGGAGGCTAAAAATAGTCACGTGATGGCCCTGGTTGATAAGTCTCATAACACATCTAGATAGACAATCAGATAAAAAAGAAGGAATGAATTAATAAACAACAGTTAAAACAAAATGGAAGCTGCTAAAAATCACTTAAAACCCATTAATTACACACACTAATAAAAATCCGAGCTCAGAAACCAACCAATACTCCTCATAAAAATGGGGCATAGCTGTTTACCTCATTTAAGCCGTGAGGTACAAGTGTATCCAGCCTGAAGATCCATCGCGTTTCTCTTTGTGCAACCAATTTCTTCCATTGGCCACCTCTGATACCCACCGGAACGTGGTCGATACCTATGAATTTGAGGAGAGTGGCATCACTGTTATGTTTAAGTTTAAAGTGTCTTGGTAGAGTTTTCAAAGACTGAAAGTTTGTTTCATTGGCTGCCGCATTGATATCCAGGATATGCTCTCTGACCCGTCGGCGGAGTTCCCTGGTGGTCATGCCCACATATAGCAATTCGCATGGGCATTGTGCAACATATACCACCCCTTTAGTTACACAGTTTATTTTCTGCCTGATTTCATATGACTTGGTACAGGATGAATTGCGAAACACATCAGTCCGTAATATATTACTGCATGCAAGGCATTTACCACATGGGGAGCAGCCGTTTTTGGGACCCTTGGAGCCAAATAAGTATGGTTCCTCAGTCTCATAGTGGCTCCTCACCAGAAGGTCCTTCAAGTTTCTATTCCGTCTATATGCAATCGCTGGTCTCGAAGGTATCATACCATTTAGTGTCTCATCCACTTGTAAAACGGGCCAGTGCTGTTCAAGTATCTGCCTAATCTCATGGCTACGAGAGTTATAATCTAAAATGCACCTCACCTGGTTGTCAGTTGTCTTGTTGGTCCTTGTTCTATGTAGGGATGACGCGCGATCCGTTTTTTTCGCTCTCCAGTACGCCCTTTTAATGCTCCGATTGCTATAGCCCCTTTCACGGAATCTTTTCTCTAGGTCACGGGCCTGCATTTCAAAGTCCTGTTCCGTGGAGCACAGGCGTCTTGCACGTAGGAATTGACCTACGGGGATATTTCTGATCAAATGTGTGGGGTGAGCAGAGCTAGCGTGTAGTACGGTATTAGCTGAGGTAGATTTACGATGTAGATTCGTCTGGATAAATCCATTGGCATCCGCCTGTATCTGGATATCCAAAAACTCAATATTAGTTTTATTCACTTTATGCGTTAGATGAATGTTTAAGTCGTTGTTGTTGAGGGCATCCATAAACTGTTCCAACTCGTCTAGTGTACCCTGCCAAATAAACAGGATATCATCAATATATCTGCCCCATGACAGTACTTTTTCAGCCAAGGGGCAGGTATCCGACGTAAAGAGGGTCCTCTCCCACAACCCAAGGAACAGATTGGCGTATGAGGGCGCACAAGCCGCCCCCATAGCCGTTCCCTGCAGTTGTAGGTAGAAGACCCCTTTAAAGATGAAGAAATTTCTCGTTAGAATAAAAGACAACAGTTCCAGAATTAAAACACATAGATCTCCCTCCAAGTTGCTGGACTCCAGAAAAAATTTAGTAGCTGCTATACCGTCAAGGTTTAATTCCGCGGGGACTTAGGATTCAGGTGTTCCCCTCTTTTCCTATAGACAGCGATAACTTTAAGGACCAGTGGGAAGCAGCATGCTCCACGTGCTCCAAAACCTTTTTGGAATTATTGGTAAGTCATAATATACAAACACTCACCTCTCTGGAAATTGAGATAGAGGAACTATCTAGAAAGATCCGTCTAGATCTATCTACAGAAGAATTGACGACATGGAACCAAGAAGTGGACTCCTGGTTTAAAGACTGGGAGGAGAAAATCGAAACAGTTAAGGTGAAAAAATACCAGAGAGATCTGACAGACCTCCAATTAGACCGGGTGTATCGCTGGAGGACTCCCCAAACGAACCTGGTAAGAACTTCTTCAATCTCTTCTATTTCTTCGATTGGAGCCTCTTCAAGTACATCTTCATCTAGCTCCCAACGCAATAAATTTAAGAAATCACGACGTAAACCTGAATATAACCAACGCTCCAATGAAAGACGCTTTACCAGACAGAGAGGAGACACACCAGCACCTGGACCGTCCCTTAAGGTAATTAACCTTACAGATGTGACCTTAACCAATGAACAGGAATCTGTGCTTAGCCTGGGTCTATCTTTTTGTCCTCAGGCTAACTTTAATCTTTTCTGTACAGTAAAAGACATTCAACTATTTGCACAACGCCTGATCCTCAAAAAACTGCACACAAGACACTTTGATCCGAACACTGAAAACCTGTTGGGTTCCACGATAGAACAGGAGGCTATTTTAAACTTACAATCATTACTGGATGAACAGGATCTTATGCCACAACTAGGAATAGGTGAGTACCCGCGCTACCTTTTACCTAAGAGTGTCACCTTCCCTCCTACGACTTTGGTTCCTGAGGTGGATATGTTTATCAAATTGGTAACTAGGGATTTGAGACGCCTGGCAGAAACAAGAGCCAGTGACAATCTAACATACCCCCAGCGAAAGGCTGTTCAGGAACTGAGGGCTTTGAAAAACGTGGTTATAAAACCATCAGACAAGGGGGGTAATGTTGTCCTATGGCCATCTCATATGTATGAGAAGGAAATGTTTAGACAACTACGTGATTCCAATTGCTATAAGCGACTCACTTTTAACCCCCTGATGTCTTATCAACAGGAATTAGCACATATTCTGGACAACGCTGTGGAGGAAAACATCTTGAACTTGAAACAGAAACAAGGACTAACTATACAGTACCCGACCATCCCTACAATATATTTACTGCCGAAGATCCATAAGAACGCGCTGATACCTCCTGGAAGACCTATTGTGTCTGGGTGTAACTCCTTGACTGAACCAATATGTAAGTGGATTGACTTTTTCTTGAAGCCTCTAGTCGAACTGTTACCTTCCTATATTAAGGATTCAAACGATGTTCTACGTAGACTTGATGGTGTTCAATTAGATGATAACTCCTACCTTGTGACATGTGATGTAGAATCACTATACACGTCGATAAGACACAATGACGGTATAGCAGCTACTAAATTTTTTCTGGAGTCCAGCAACTTGGAGGGAGATCTATGTGTTTTAATTCTGGAACTGTTGTCTTTTATTCTAACGAGAAATTTCTTCATCTTTAAAGGGGTCTTCTACCTACAACTGCAGGGAACGGCTATGGGGGCGGCTTGTGCGCCCTCATACGCCAATCTGTTCCTTGGGTTGTGGGAGAGGACCCTCTTTACGTCGGATACCTGCCCCTTGGCTGAAAAAGTACTGTCATGGGGCAGATATATTGATGATATCCTGTTTATTTGGCAGGGTACACTAGACGAGTTGGAACAGTTTATGGATGCCCTCAACAACAACGACTTAAACATTCATCTAACGCATAAAGTGAATAAAACTAATATTGAGTTTTTGGATATCCAGATACAGGCGGATGCCAATGGATTTATCCAGACGAATCTACATCGTAAATCTACCTCAGCTAATACCGTACTACACGCTAGCTCTGCTCACCCCACACATTTGATCAGAAATATCCCCGTAGGTCAATTCCTACGTGCAAGACGCCTGTGCTCCACGGAACAGGACTTTGAAATGCAGGCCCGTGACCTAGAGAAAAGATTCCGTGAAAGGGGCTATAGCAATCGGAGCATTAAAAGGGCGTACTGGAGAGCGAAAAAAACGGATCGCGCGTCATCCCTACATAGAACAAGGACCAACAAGACAACTGACAACCAGGTGAGGTGCATTTTAGATTATAACTCTCGTAGCCATGAGATTAGGCAGATACTTGAACAGCACTGGCCCGTTTTACAAGTGGATGAGACACTAAATGGTATGATACCTTCGAGACCAGCGATTGCATATAGACGGAATAGAAACTTGAAGGACCTTCTGGTGAGGAGCCACTATGAGACTGAGGAACCATACTTATTTGGCTCCAAGGGTCCCAAAAACGGCTGCTCCCCATGTGGTAAATGCCTTGCATGCAGTAATATATTACGGACTGATGTGTTTCGCAATTCATCCTGTACCAAGTCATATGAAATCAGGCAGAAAATAAACTGTGTAACTAAAGGGGTGGTATATGTTGCACAATGCCCATGCGAATTGCTATATGTGGGCATGACCACCAGGGAACTCCGCCGACGGGTCAGAGAGCATATCTTGGATATCAATGCGGCAGCCAATGAAACAAACTTTCAGTCTTTGAAAACTCTACCAAGACACTTTAAACTTAAACATAACAGTGATGCCACTCTCCTCAAATTCATAGGTATCGACCACGTTCCGGTGGGTATCAGAGGTGGCCAATGGAAGAAATTGGTTGCACAAAGAGAAACGCGATGGATCTTCAGGCTGGATACACTTGTACCTCACGGCTTAAATGAGGTAAACAGCTATGCCCCATTTTTATGAGGAGTATTGGTTGGTTTCTGAGCTCGGATTTTTATTAGTGTGTGTAATTAATGGGTTTTAAGTGATTTTTAGCAGCTTCCATTTTGTTTTAACTGTTGTTTATTAATTCATTCCTTCTTTTTTATCTGATTGTCTATCTAGATGTGTTATGAGACTTATCAACCAGGGCCATCACGTGACTATTTTTAGCCTCCTTCCATCGTTGGAGCGACCTCACCATCGGAATCATGTTGGGACTCTCCTTTTTTTATCAACTCTAAAACATATTTTTCTATGTACACTTCCAGGGTCACAACCCTCTCTTTCTTTATATATTCTTTATATATTTTTAATATTTTTCTATTTTTAATTACTAATTTTTAATTATATATTTCTTGATATGACATTTTTACTCTCACTTCATGTACCCTATGTTTTTTTATGCATGATCATAATCTCTTTTTCTTCACATTACCTCATCACATCCAACAAAGGTTTTTTAATCACATACACATGTTCTCACTCACACTACTCACTTTTTTCATCCCATCATACACTCCATACACTAATCTCACACTACACTGCCACCCCCTTATTTTTAAATACCCACATTTTTACGCCCCTCTTTGTTTATTTATATTACCCTTGGGGCTCTAATCAAATTGCTTAAACTATATTTAACACTCACTGCTACCCATTTATTTATTTAATTATGAGAGTGATATTAATTATTAAGCTATATTTCATATTTTCCCACTTTTCACTTTCTCACACATTAATTGACATTATGGTCCCCCCTGTTCACTAGGTAGACATTTATATATGCTCCTTTCCCCCCCCCCCTTTTCCTGCATGTCACTTTCACCTTGGCACTGTGTGTTCACCTTGCACTTGCACCTTTTTTCACTGTTGTTTCTGTAATATCTGTTTCCCTTCCCTTCCCTAAACCCCCCCTCCCCTTTTTTTTTTTTTTTTTTGCACGCGATGCACTTTACCTTGATTTTTCATGTCGTTGTACTGCCCTTGTGCAGTGCAGCAGCATGAATATCTATATAATAAAATATATAAATATATAAAAAAATACAAAATAATACGCACTTGCATCCACATAACATGTGACCCTAGTATTATATGTACTTACCTAAAGTGTGTATTCTTTATGTATTTACCCACAATATGTACCCATCATGATTTATTATATTTAGTCCCTGATACGTAATCTCTAATATGGTGATTTGATATAGAAATGAATATACTTTATTTATGTTTGAATTGTGCCTGTATATAACTATAATTAACTATCTAGCGTCATGAACTTTCGCATTAGTAGGGATTTCCGCATCTGAGTACCCTCCAAGCCTCGCTTTGATAGCGAGGCTTGGCCCTCCACCTGATAATGATACAACCCTAGTATGCGATTGGCCCGTACATCCGAGCCTCGCTCTGGAAGCGAGGCTTGGTTGTCTCGCGACGCTGTGGAGCTCTCTGGCGCGACTTCCCGTTGTCAGGTGATGCGCGCTGACAGGCGTATCTGCTTCCGGACCTCGCCATGAATGCGAGGCTTGGTAACAGTGACCTATGGGCGACTATGACGCTTTAACTACATCATGTGTTTTAGTCCCTGGTTTTAATTGGTTAAGTCTCTGCATATATACATACCCCACACTCTATTGACCACACCCCGGAAGAAGCCTTCATTGGTGAAACGTTGGGTGGCGGGTGGCTGTAGCATTGTACTCCTCGCTCCACTTGGTAAAGTATTTCCTTATTTTGTCTAGCTCAGGGTTTGTTCTACCTATAATGCGCTATTGATCCCCTGAGGCTCCCTCATTTGCTCTCTGATTTTCTGTACTTATTTGCGATCCGAGCATATTGCTGGATCCGATTCTAATATCTAATCCACAACCCTTGAGCCGTAGCCTCCCTTATTAATTCACGGGAGTCAATACTTATTGTGCACTATTTATTTAACTCTTTCCCTGGCAGACAAGCATAGCCCCCGTTTTTCTCTCTCAGCATCTCTTGGATTCATGTTTACTACTATATATGTATCTTTTTAAATTATTTTAAATGTCTTGTCATTTTTCATGTTAATAAAGTATACTTTGTGCTAGTTATGTCCTGTTTGACGCCTTTTTCTTTATGAATTACTGTACCGTGCGTTACCGCACGGAACCTCTCTTAATGTGCATCGGACCCCATCACGAAAAAATTGAATTTTTGGTCATCTCTAACTGCACTTCAGAAAATCTTCTTGGATTACCGTGGCTTCAACGCCATTCCCCAACCCTTGACTGGACCACCGGGGAAATCAAGAACTGGGGTACTTCTTGCCACAAGGACTGTCTTAAACCGGCTCCCTGTACTCTCAGTCAAGACCCTGTGGTTCCCCCGGTATCTGGTCTTCCTAAGGCCTATCTGGGTTATGCTGATGTTTTTTGCAAAAAACAAGCAGAGACTTTGCCTCCTCACAGGCCTTATGACTGTCCTATTGACCTCCTCCCTGGTACTACTCCACCCCGGGGCAGAATCTATCCTCTGTCTGCTCCGGAAACTCAAGCCATGTCGGAGTACATCCAAGAGAACTTAAAAAAGGGGTTTATCCGCAAGTCCTCCTCCCCTGCCGGAGCTGGATTTTTTTTTGTTTCCAAAAAAGACGGCTCCCTACGCCCTTGCATTGATTACCGCGGACTTAATAAAATCACTGTAAAAAAACGCTATCCCCTACCTCTTATCTCGGAACTCTTTGATCGCCTACAAGGCGCCCACATCTTTACCAAGCTGGACTTAGGAGGTGCATATAATCTCATCCGCATCAGGGAGGGGGACGAGTGGAAGACTGCATTTAACACCAGAGATGGACACTTTGAATATCTGGTTATGCCCTTTGGCCTTTGCAACGCCCCTGCCGTCTTCCAAGACTTTGTAAATGAAATTTTTCGTGATCTCCTATATACCTGTGTTGTGGTTTACCTAGACGATATTCTGATTTTTTCTGCTAACCTAGAAGAACACCGCCAGCATGTCCGCATGGTTCTTCAGAGACTTCGGGACAATCAATTATATGCCAAAATGGAAAAATGTCTCTTTGAATGTCAGTCTCTTCCCTTCCTAGGATACTTAGTCTCTGGCCAGGGACTACAAATGGACCCAGATAAACTATCTGCCGTATTGGATTGGCCACGCCCCTCCGGACTCCGTGCTATCCAACGTTTTTTGGGGTTCGCCAATTATTACAGACAATTTATCCCACACTTTTCCACTATTGTGGCTCCTATTGTGGCTCTAACCAAGAAAAACGCCAACCCTAAGTCCTGGCCTCCTCAAGCGGAAGACGCATTCAATCATCTCAAGTCTGCCTTTTCTTCTGCTCCCGTACTCTCCAGACCTGACCCATCTAAACCCTTCTCATTGGAGGTAGACGCCTCCTCAGTGGGAGCTGGAGCAGTTCTCCTACAAAAAAATTCTTCCGGGCATGCTGTTACTTGTGGGTTTTTTTCTAGGACCTTCTCTCCGGCGGAGAAAAACTACTCCATTGGTGATCGAGAACTACTGGCCATAAAATTGTCGCTTGAGGAATGGAGGCACCTGCTGGAGGGATCCAAATATCCAGTTATTATATACACTGACCACAAGAATCTCTCTTATCTCCAGTCTGCCCAATGGCTGAACCCTCGCCAGGCTAGGTGGTCGTTGTTCTTTGCCCGTTTTAACTTTGAAATTCATTTTCGCCCTGCTGACAAGAACATTAGGGCTGATGCCCTCTCTCGTTCATCGGATGCCTCTGAAGTGGAAGCTTCCCCGCAACACATTATTCCTCCGGACTGTCTGATCTCCACTTCTCCAGCTTCCATCAGACAAACTCCTCCAGGGAAGACCTTCGTCTCTCCACGCCAGCGCCTCAGGATTCTCAAGTGGGGACACTCCTCTCACCTCGCAGGCCATGCGGGCATCAAAAAATCCATCCAACTCATCTCTCGATTTTATTGGTGGCCTACCCTGGAAGCTGATGTTGTTGATTTCGTGCGGGCTTGTACAGTCTGTGCCCGGGACAAGACCCCTCGCCAGAAGCCTGCTGGTCTCCTCCATCCTCTGCCTGTTCCTGAACGACCTTGGTCTCAGATTGGTATGGACTTTATTACTGACTTACCTTTATCCCATGGCAACACAGTTGTTTGGGTGGTCGTTGATCGATTCTCCAAGATGGCACATTTTATCCCTCTTCCAGGTCTTCCTTCGGCGCCTCAGTTGGCGAAGCAATTTTTTATACACATTTTTCGCCTTCACGGGTTGCCCACTCATATCGTCTCGGATAGAGGCGTTCAATTTGTGTCTAAATTCTGGAGGGCCCTCTGTAATCAGCTCAAAATCAAATTAAACTTCTCTTCTTCTTATCATCCCCAATCCAATGGGCAAGTAGAAAGAATTAATTAGGTCCTGGGTGACTATTTGCGACATTTTGTTTCCTCCCGCCAGGATGACTGGGCAGATCTTGTACCATGGGCCGAATTCTCATACAATTTCAGAGTCTCCGAATCCTCTGCTAAATCCCCATTCTTCGTGGTGTACGGCCGTCACCCTCTTCCTCCCCTCCCTACTCCCTTGCCCTCTGGTTTGCCCGCTTTGGATGAAGTGACTCGTGATCTTTCCACCATATGGAAAGAAACTCAAAATTCTCTTTTACAGGCTTCATCCCGGATGAAAAGATTTGCTGATAAAAAAAGAAGAATTCCCCCCTTTTTTTCTCCCGGAGACAAAGTATGGCTCTCCGCTAAATATGTCCGCTTTCGTGTCCCCAGTTATAAACTGGGACCACGCTATCTTGGTCCTTTCAAAGTCAAGTGCCAGATCAACCCTGTCTCTTACAAACTCCTTCTTCCTCCTTCTCTCCGTATTCCCAATGCTTTCCATGTCTCTATCCTTAAACCACTCATCATTAACCGCTTCTCTCCCAAAGTTGTTTCTCCCACTCCAGTTTCCGGGTCCTCTGACGTCTTTTTGGTGAAGGAAATTCTAGCATCCAAAACGGTCAGAGGTAAAAAAAAATATTTTTGGTTGACTGGGAGAATTGCGGCCCAGAGGAGAGATCTTGGGAACCTGAGGACAACATCCTGGACAAGAGTCTTATCCTCAGGTTCTCAGGCTCCAAGAAGAGGGGGAGACCCAAGGGGGGGGTACTGTTAAGCCGAGCGCTCCGGGTCCCCGCTCCTCCCCGGAGCTCTCACAGCGTTCTCTTATTCACAGCGCCCCGGTCAGACCTGCCGACCGGGTGCACTGCGATATTGCTCCCGCTCGCGATGCGCATCTCGATTCCCTTATTAGACCCGTTCCCCGTCTGTGCTGTCCCGGCGCGCGCGGCCCCGCTCCTTAGGGCGCACGCCCGCCGGGTCTTTGCGATTTAAAGGGCCGGTGTGCCACTGATTGGCGCAGCAGGTTTTAATCAGTACCTTCACCTGTGCACTCCCTACTTATACCTCACTTCTCCTGCACTCCCTTGCCGAATCTTGTTGCCCTTGTGCCAGTGAAAGCGTTTCCTTGTGTGTTCCTAGCCTGTGTTCCAGACCTCCTGCCGTTGCCCCTGACTACGATCCTTGCTGCCTGCCCTGACCTTCTGCTACGTCCGACCTTGCTCTTGTCTACTCCCTTGTACCGCGCTTATCTCAGCAGTCAGAGAGGTTGAGCCGTTGCCGGTGGATACGACCTGGTTGCTACCGCCGCTGCAAGACCATCCCGCTTTGCGGCGGGCTCTGGTGAATACCAGTAGCAACTTAGAACCGGTCCACCGACACTGTCCACGCCAATCCCTCTCTGGCACAGAGGATCCACCTCCAGCCAGCCGAATCGTGACAATCTTGTGACGACCATCATGTGACGATCATCTTGTGACGACCGTCATGTGACGTTCATCTTGTGACGACCATCTTGTGACGACCATCTTGCGACGACCATCTTGCGACGACCATCTTGCGATGACCATCTTGTGACGACCATTTCATGATGACCAGCTTGTGACGACCAGCTTGTAAAGACCATCTTGTGACGACCATCATATGACCACCATCATGTTGTGACGACCATTTCGTGATGACCATCTTGTGACGACCATCATGTGACGTTCATCTTGCGATGACCATCTTGTGACGACCATCTTGTGGCGACCATTTCATGATGACCATCTTGTGACAACCATCTTGCGATGACCATCTTGTGACAACCATCTTGCGATGACCATCTTGTGACGACCATCTTTTGGCGACCATTTCATGATGACCATCTTGCGACGACCGTCTTGCGACGACCATCTTGTGACGACCATTTTTTGACGACCATGTTGTAAAGACCATTATCTTCGTCATATTCATCTGCACATGTTAACCCTTTACACTCACATAAATACCTTAAATATCCAATACAATGCATTTATAAATTTCCCCAATGTTTTTCTCTCACACGACAACCTCCTGAGGACCATCAGTGCTGGACTCTACACTGATTCCAGGACTCTGCACTGATTCCAGGACTCTGCACTGATTCCAGGACTCTACACTGATTCCAGGACTCTACACTGATTCCAGGACTTTACTGCTGGTTCCAGGACTCTACTGCTGGTTCCAGGACTCTACACTGATTCCAAGACTCTACACTGATTCCAGGACTCTACACTGATTCCAAGACTCTACACTGATTCCAGGACTCTACACTGATTCCAGGACTCTACACTAATTCCAGGACTCTACTGCTGGTTCCAGGATTCTACTGCTGGTTCCAGGACTCTACACTGATTCCAAGACTCTACACTGATTCCAGGACGCTACACTGATTCCAGGACTCTACACTGATTCCAGGACTTTACTGCTGGTTCCAGGACTCTACTGCTGGTTCCAGGACTCTACACTGATTTCAAGACTCTACACTGATTCCAGGACTCTACACTGATTCCAAGACTCTACACAGATTCCAGGACTCTACACTGATTCCAGGACTCTACACTAATTCCAGGACTCTACACTGATTCCAAGACTCTACACTGATTCCAGGACTCTACACTAATTCCAGGACTCTACTGCTGGTTCCAGGATTCTACACTGATTCCAGGACTCTACACTGATTCCAGGACTCTACTGCTGGTTCCAGGACTCTATTGCTGGTTCCAGGATGTAAAGGGTCATGGCAGGGACGGGGCAGGAGCGTGTTTACGGTATTGTCCGCACAAAAGAGGAACAAGAAAGGAGAACTAGTCGGCACGAGATGCAGAAAGAGGAAGATGTCCCCAGAAGAGCGTCCGGCAGTCAAATCATAAAGAACAGCTGGGCAGACACCTGAAGGGCATAAAGGCCAATTAGACAAGGACCGACCATTGTGACAGCCCAAGGGGCTTCCCAGGAGGCTTAGATTAGTCTCAACCCAGACATTATGACCCACGGTGAGACCTGCAGGGATATCCAGGGGCCTATGACCCACGGTGAGACCTGCAGGGATATCAGGGATATCCAGAGGCTCATGACCCATGGTGAGACCTGCAGGGATATCAAGGGGCCCATGACCCACGGTGAGACCTGCAGGGATATCCAGGGGCCCATGACCCACGGTGAGACCTGCAGGGATATCAGGGATATCCAGAGGCTCATGACCCATGGTGAGACCTGCAGGGATATCCAGGGGCCCATGGTCTAGTGACCACAACATGTGATAACACGGATGACATGTATAGATCCGGTCTACTGATCACAACATGTGATAACACAGATGACATGTATAGAGCCGGTCTACTGACCACAACATGTGATAACACAGATGACATGTATAGAGCCGGTCTACTGACCACAACATGTGATAACACGGATGACATATATAGAGCCGGTCTACTGATCACAACATGTGATAACACGGATGACATGTATAGAGCCGATATACTGACCACAACATGTGATAACACGGATGACATGTATAGAGCCGATCTACTGACCACAACATGTGATAACACGGATGACATGTATAGAGCCGGTCTACTGATCACAACATGTGATAACACGGATGACATGTATAGAGCCGGTCTACTGACCACAACATGTGATAACACGGATGACATGTATAGAGCCGGTCTACTGACCACAACATGTGATAACACGGATGACATGTATAGAGCCGGTCTACTGATCACAACATGTGATAACACAGATGACATGTATAGAGCCGATCAAATGACCACAACATGTGATAACACGGATGACATGTATAGAGCCGGTCTACTGATCACAACATGTGATAACACAGATGACATGTATAGAGCCGGTCTACTGACCACAACATGTGATAACACGGATGACATGTATAGAGCCGGTCTACTGACCACAACATGTGATAACACGGATGACATGTATAGAGCCGGTCTACTGATCACAACATGTGATAACACAGATGACATGTATAGAGCCGATCAAATGACCACAACATGTGATAACACGGATGACATGTATAGAGCCGGTCTACTGATCACAACATGTGATAACACAGATGACATGTATAGAGCCGGTCTACTGACCACAACATGTGATAACACAGATGACATGTATAGAGCCGGTCTACTGATCACAACATGTGATAAAACAGATGACATGTATAGAGCCGATCAACTGAACACAACATGTGATAACACGGATGACATGTATAGAGCCGGTCTACTGACCACAACATGTGATAACACGGATGACATGTATAGAGCCGATCTACTGACCACAACATGTGATAACACGGATGACATGTATAGAGCCGGTCTACTGACCACAACATGTGATAACACAGATGACATGTATAGAGCCGGTCTACTGACCACAACATGTGATAACACAGATGACATGTATAGAGCCGGTCTACTGATCACAACATGTGATAACACGGATGACATGTATAGAGCCGATCTACTGACCACAACATGTGATAACACGGATGACATGTATAGAGCCGGTCTACTGACCACAACATGTGATAACACGGATGACATGTATAGATCCGGTCTACTGATCACAACATGTGATAACACGGATGACATGTATAGAGCCGGTCTACTGACCACAACATGTGATAACACGGATGACATGTATAGATCCGGTCTACTGATCACAACATGTGATAACACGAATGACATGTATAGAGCCGGTCTACTGATTACAACATGTGATAACACAGATGACATGTATAGAGCCGGTCTACTGACCATAACATGTGATAACACGGATGACATGTATAGAGCCGGTCTACTGATCACAACATGTGATAACACGGATGACATGTATAGAGCCGGTCTACTGATCACAACATGTGATAACACGGATGACATGTATAGATCCGGTCTACTGACCACAACATGTGATAACACAGATGACATGTATAGAGCCGGTCTACTGATCACAACATGTGATAACACAGATGACGTATAGAGCGGATCTACTGATCCCAACATGTGATAACACAGATGACATGTATAGAGCCGATCTACTGACCACAACATGTGATAACACGGATGACATGTATAGAGCCGATCTACTGACCACAACATGTGATAACACAGATGACATGTATAGAGCCGGTCTACTGATCACAACATGTGATAACACAGATGACATGTATAGAGTCAGTCTACTGACCACAACATGTGATAACACAGATGACATGTATAGAGCCGGTCTACTGATCACAACATGTGATAACACGGATAACATGTATAGAGCCGGTCTACTGACCACTACATGTGATAACACGGATGACATGTATAGAGCCGATCTACTGACCACAACATGTGATAACACGGATGACATGTATAGAGCCGGTCTACTGATCACAACATGTGATAACACGGATGACATGTATAGAGCCGGTCTACTAACCACAACATGTGATAACACAGATGACATGTATAGAGCCGATCTACTGACCACAACATGTGATAACACGGATGACATATATAGAGCCGGTCTACTGATCACAACATGTGATAACACGGATGACATGTATAGAGCCGGTCTACTGATCACAACATGTGATAACACGGATGACATGTATAGAGCCGGTCTACTAACCACAACATGTGATAACACAGATGACATGTATAGAGCCGATCTACTGATCCCAACATGTGATAACACAGATGACATGTATAGAGCCGGTCTACTGACCACAACATGTGATAACACAGATGACATGTATAGAGCCGGTCTACTGACCACAACATGTGATAACACGGATGACATGTATAGAGCCGGTCTACTGACCACAACATGTGATAACACAGATGACATGTATAGAGCCGGTCTACTGATCACAACATGTGACAACACGGATGACATGTATAGAGCCGGTCTACTGATCACAACATGTGATAACACAGATGACATGTATAGAGCCGATCAACTGAACACAACATGTGATAACACAGATGACATGTATAGAGCCGGTCTACTGACCACAACATGTGATAACACAGATGACATGTATAGAGCCGGTCTACTGATCACAACATGTGATAACACGGATGACATGTATAGAGCCGGTCTACTGATCACAACATGTGATAACACGGATGACATGTATAAAGCCGGTCTACTGATTACAACATGTGATAACACAGATGACATGTATAGAGCCGGTCTACTGACCACAACATGTGATAACACGGATGACATGTATAGAGCCGATCTACTGACCACAACATGTGATAACACGGATGACATGTATAGAGCCGGTCTACTGATTACAACATGTGATAACACAGATGACATGTATAGAGCCGGTCTACTGACCACAACATGTGATAACACGGATGACATGTATAGAGCCGATCTACTGACCACAACATGTGATAACACGGATGACATGTATAGAGCCGATCTACTGACCACAACATGTGATAACACAGATGACATGTATAGAGCCGGTCTACTGATCACAACATGTGATAACACGGATGACATGTATAGAGTCAGTCTACTGACCACAACATGTGATAACACAGATGACATGTACAGAGCCGGTCTACTGATCACAACATGTGATAACACAGATGACATGTACAGAGCCGATCAACTGAACACAACATGTGATAACACGGATGACATGTATAGAGCCGGTCTACTGACCACAACATGTGAAAACACGGATGACATGTATAGAGCCGGTCTACTGACCACAACATGTGATAACACAGATGACATGTATAGAGCCGGTCTACTGACCACAACATGTGATAACACAGATGACATGTATAGAGCCGGTCTACTGACCACAACATGTGATAACACGGATGACATGTATAGAGCCGATCTACTGACCACAACATGTGATAATACGGATGACATGTATAGAGCCGGTCTACTGACCACAACATGTGATAACACGGATGACATGTATAGAGCCGGTCTACTGACCACAACATGTGATAACACGGATCACATGTATAGATCCGGTCTACTGATCACAACATGTGATAACACGGATGACATGTATAGATCCGGTCTACTGATCACAACATGTGATAACACGGATGACATGTATAGAGCCGGTCTACTGATCACAACATGTGATAACACGGATGACATGTATAGAGCCGGTCTACTGACCACAACATGTGATAACACGGATGACATGTATAGAGCCGGTCTACTGACCACAACATGTGATAACACGGATGACATGTATAGAGCCGGTCTACTGATCACAACATGTGATAACACGGATGACATGTATAGAGCCGGTCTACTGATCACAACATGTGATAACACGGATGACATGTATAGATCCGGTCTACTGATCACAACATGTGATAACACAGATGACATGTATAGAGCCGGTCTACTGATCACAACATGTGATAACACAGATGACATGTATAGAGCGGATCTACTGATCCCAACATGTGACAACACAGATGACATGTATAGAGCCGGTCTACTGATCACAACATGTGATAACATGGATGACATGTATAGAGCCGGTCTACTGATCACAACATGTGATAACACGGATGACATGTATAGAGCCGGTCTACTGATCACAACATGTGATAACACGGATGACATGTATAGATCCGGTCTACTGATCACAACATGTGATTACACGGATGACATGTATAGAGCCGGTCTACTGATCACAACATGTGATAACACGGATGACATGTATAGAGCCGGTCTACTGACCACAACATGTGATAACACAGATGACATGTATAGAGCCGGTCTACTGATCACAACATGTGATAACACAGATGACATGTATAGAGCCGGTCTACTGACCACAACATGTGATAACACGGATGACATGTATAGAGCCGGTCTACTGACCACAACATGTGATAACACGGATGACATGTATAGAGCCGGTCTACTGATCACAACATGTGATAACACGGATGACATGTATAGAGCCGGTCTACTGATCACACCATGTGATAACACGGATGACATGTATAGATCCGGTCTACTGATCACAACATGTGATAACACGGATGACATGTATAGAGCCGATCTACTGACCACAACATGTGATAACACGGATGACATGTATAGATCCGGTCTACTGATCCCAACATGTGACAACACAGATGACATGTATAGAGCCGGTCTACTGATCACAACATGTGATAACATGGATGACATGTATAGAGCCGGTCTACTGATCACAACATGTGATAACACAGATGACATGTATAGAGCCGATCTACTGACCACAACATGTGATAACACGGATGACATGTATAGAGCCGGTCTACTGATCACAACATGTGATAACACGGATGACATGTATAGAGCCGGTCTACTGACCACAACATGTGATAACACGGATGACATGTATAGAGCCGATCTACTGATCACAACATGTGATAACACGGATGACATGTATAGAGCCGATCTACTGATCACAACATGTGATAACACGGATGACATGTATAGAGCCGGTCTACTGATCACAACATGTGATAACACGGATGACATGTATAGATCCGGTCTACTAACCACAACATGTGATAACACAGATGACATGTATAGAGCCGATCTACTGACCACAACATGTGATAACACAGATGACATGTATAGAGCCGGTCTACTGATCACAACATGTGATAACACAGATGACATGTATAGAGTCAGTCTACTGACCACAACATGTGATAACACAGATGACATGTATAGAGCCGGTCTACTGATCACAACATGTGATAACACGGATAACATGTATAGAGCCGGTCTACTGACCACTACATGTGATAACACGGATGACATGTATAGAGCCGATCTACTGACCACAACATGTGATAACACGGATGACATGTATAGAGCCGGTCTACTGATCACAACATGTGATAACACGGATGACATGTATAGAGCCGGTCTACTGACCACAACATGTGATAACACAGATGACATGTATAGAGTCAGTCTACTGACCACAACATGTGATAACACGGATGACATGTATAGAGCCGATCTACTAACCACAACATGTGATAACACAGATGACATGTATAGAGCCGATCTACTGACCACAACATGTGATAACACGGATGACATATATAGAGCCGGTCTACTGATCACAACATGTGATAACACGGATGACATGTATAGAGCCGGTCTACTGATCACAACATGTGATAACACGGATGACATGTATAGAGCCGGTCTACTAACCACAACATGTGATAACACAGATGACATGTATAGAGCCGGTCTACTGACCACAACATGTGATAACACAGATGACATGTATAGAGCCGGTCTACTGATCACAACATGTGACAACACGGATGACATGTATAGAGCCGGTCTACTGATCACAACATGTGATAACACAGATGACATGTATAGAGCCGGTCTACTGACCACAACATGTGATAACACGGATGACATGTATAGAGCCGGTCTACTGATCACAACATGTGATAACACGGATGACATGTATAGAGCCGGTCTACTGATCACAACATGTGATAACACGGATGACATGTATAGAGCCGGTCTACTGATCACAACATGTGATAACACGGATGACATGTATAGAGTCAGTCTACTGACCACAACATGTGATAACACGGATGACATGTATAGAGCCGGTCTACTGATCACAACATGTGATAACACAGATGACATGTATAGAGCCGGTCTACTGACCACAACATGTGATAACACGGATGACATGTATAGAGCCGGTCTACTGATCACAACATGTGATAACACGGATGACATGTATAGAGCCGGTCTACTGATCACAACATGTGATAACACGGATGACATGTATAGAGTCAGTCTACTGACCACAACATGTGATAACACAGATGACATGTACAGAGCCGGTCTACTGATCACAACATGTGATAACACAGATGACATGTACAGAGCCGATCAACTGAACACAACATGTGATAACACGGATGACATGTATAGAGCCGGTCTACTGACCACAACATGTGAAAACACGGATGACATGTATAGAGCCGGTCTACTGACCACAACATGTGATAACACAGATGACATGTATAGAGCCGGTCTACTGACCACAACATGTGATAACACAGATGACATGTATAGAGCCGGTCTACTGACCACAACATGTGATAACACGGATGACATGTATAGAGCCGATCTACTGACCACAACATGTGATAATACGGATGACATGTATAGAGCCGGTCTACTGACCACAACATGTGATAACACGGATGACATGTATAGAGCCGGTCTACTGACCACAACATGTGATAACACGGATGACATGTATAGATCCGGTCTACTGATCACAACATGTGATAACACGGATGACATGTATAGATCCGGTCTACTGATCACAACATGTGATAACACGGATGACATGTATAGAGACGGTCTACTGATCACAACATGTGATAACACGGATGACATGTATAGAGCCGGTCTACTGACCACAACATGTGATAACACAGATGACATGTATAGAGCCGGTCTACTGACCACAACATGTGATAACACAGATGACATGTATAGAGCCGGTCTACTGATCACAACATGTGATAACACAGATGACATGTATAGAGCCGGTCTACTGACCACAACATGTGATAACACGGATGACATGTATAGAGCCGGTCTACTGACCACAACATGTGATAACACGGATGACATGTATAGAGCCGGTCTACTGATCACAACATGTGATAACACGGATGACATGTATAGAGCCGGTCTACTGATCACAACATGTGATAACACGGATGACATGTATAGATCCGGTCTACTGATCACAACATGTGATAACACAGATGACATGTATAGAGCCGGTCTACTGATCACAACATGTGATAACACAGATGACATGTATAGAGCGGATCTACTGATCCCAACATGTGACAACACAGATGACATGTATAGAGCTGGTCTACTGATCACAACATGTGATAACACGGATGACATGTATAGAGCCGGTCTACTGATCACAACATGTGATAACACGGATGACATGTATAGAGCCGGTCTACTGATCACAACATGTGATAACACGGATGACATGTATAGATCCGGTCTACTGATCACAACATGTGATTACACGGATGACATGTATAGAGCCGGTCTACTGATCACAACATGTGATAACACGGATGACATGTATAGAGCCGGTCTACTGATCACAACATGTGATAACACGGATGACATGTATAGAGCCGGTCTACTGACCACAACATGTGATAACACGGATGACATGTATAGATCCGGTCTACTGACCACAACATGTGATAACACGGATGACATGTATAGAGCCGGTCTACTGATCACAACATGTGATAACACGGATGACATGTATAGTGCCGGTCTACTGACCACAACATGTGATAACACGGATGACATGTATAGAGCCAGTCTACTGATCACAACATGTGATAACACGGATGACATGTATAGAGCCGGTCTACTGACCACAACATGTGATAACACGGATGACATGTATAGAGCCGGTCTACTGATCACAACATGTGATAACACGGATAACATGTTAAGAGCCGGTCTACTGATCACAACATGTGATAACACAGATGACATGTATAGAGCTGGTCTACTGACCACTACATGTGATAACACGGATGACATGTATAGAGCCGATCTACTGACCACAACATGTGATAACACGGATGACATGTATAGAGCCGGTCTACTGATCACAACATGTGATAACACGGATGACATGTATAGAGCCGATCTACTGACCACAACATGTGATAACACGGATGACATGTATAGAGCCGGTCTACTGACCACAACATGTGATAACACGGATGACATGTATAGAGCCGATCTACTGATCACAACATGTGATAACACGGATGACATGTATAGAGCCGATCTACTGATCACAACATGTGATAACACGGATGACATGTATAGAGCCGGTCTATTGATCACAACATGTGATAACACGGATGACATGTATAGATCCGGTCTACTAACCACAACATGTGATAACACAGATGACATGTATAGAGCCGATCTACTGACCACAACATGTGATAACACGGATGACATGTATAGAGCCGGTCTACTGACCAAAACATGTGATAACACGGATGACATGTATAGAGCCGGTCTACTGATCACAACATGTGATAACACGGATGACATGTATAGAGCCGGTCTACTGATCACAACATGTGATAACACGGATGACATGTATAGAGCCGGTCTACTAACCACAACATGTGATAACACAGATGACATGTATAGAGCCGGTCTACTGATCACAACATGTGATAACACGGATGACATATATAGAGCCGGTCTACTGACCACAACATGTGATAACACGGATGACATGTATAGATCCGGTCTACTGATCACAACATGTGATAACACGGATGACATGTATAGAGCCGGTCTACTGATCACAACATGTGATAACACGGATGACATGTATAGAGCCGGTCTACTGACCACAACATGTGATAACACAGATGACATGTATAGAGCCGGTCTACTGACCACAACATGTGATAACACGGATGACATGTATAGAGCCGGTCTACTGATCACAACATGTGATAACACGGATGACATGTATAGAGCCGGTCTACTGATCACAACATGTGATAACACGGATGACATGTATAGAGCCGGTCTACTGACCACAACATGTGATAACACGGATGACATGTATAGAGCCGGTCTACTGATCACAACATGTGATAACACAGATGACATGTATAGAGCCGGTCTACTGACCACAACATGTGATAACACGGATGACATGTATAGAGCCGGTCTACTGACCACAACATGTGATAACACGGATGACATGTATAGAGCCGGTCTACTGATCACAACATGTGATAACACAGATGACATGTATAGATCCGGTCTACTGATCACAACATGTGATAACACAGATGACATGTATAGAGCCGGTCTACTGATCACAACATGTGATAACACAGATGACATGTATAGAGCCGATCTACTGACCACAACATGTGATAACACAGATGACATGTATAGATCCGATCAACTGAACACAACATGTGATAACACAGATGACATGTATAGAGCCGGTCTACTGACCACAACATGTGATAACACGGATGACATGTATAGAGCCGGTCTACTGACCACAACATGTGATAACACGGATGACATGTATAGAGCCGGTCTACTGATCACAACATGTGATAACACGGATGACATGTATAGAGCCGGTCTACTGATCACAACATGTGATAACACAGATGACATGTATAGATCCGGTCTACTGATCACAACATGTGATAACACAGATGACATGTATAGAGCCGGTCTACTGATCACAACATGTGATAACACGGATGACATGTATAGAGCCGGTCTACTGACCACAACATGTGATAACACGGATGATATATATAGAGCCGGTCTACTGACCACAACATGTGATAACACGGATGACATGTATAGAGCCGGTCTACTGATCACAACATGTGATAACACAGATGACATGTATAGAGCGGATCTACTGATCCCAACATGTGACAACACAGATGACATGTATAGAGCCGGTCTACTGATCACAACATGTGATAACACGGATGACATGTATAGATCCGGTCTACTGATCACAACATGTGATAACACGGATGACATGTATAGATCCGGTCTACTGATCACAACATGTGATAACACGGATGACATGTATAGATCCGGTCTACTGACCACTACATGTGATAACACGGATGACATGTATAGAGCCGATCTACTGACCACAACATGTGATAACACGGATGACATGTATAGAGCCGGTCTACTGATCACAACATGTGATAACACGGATGACATGTATAGAGCCGATCTACTGACCACAACATGTGATAACACGGATGACATGTATAGAGCCGGTCTACTGACCACAACATGTGATAACACGGATGACATGTATAGAGCCGATCTACTGATCACAACATGTGATAACACGGATGACATGTATAGAGCCGATCTACTGATCACAACATGTGATAACACGGATGACATGTATAGAGCCGGTCTATTGATCACAACATGTGATAACACGGATGACATGTATAGATCCGGTCTACTAACCACAACATGTGATAACACAGATGACATGTATAGAGCCGATCTACTGACCACAACATGTGATAACACGGATGACATGTATAGAGCCGGTCTACTGATCACAACATGTGATAACACGGATGACATGTATAGAGCCGGTCTACTGATCACAACATGTGATAACACGGATGACATGTATGGAGCCGGTCTACTGATCACAACATGTGATAACACGGATGACATGTATAGAGCCGGTCTACTGACCAAAACATGTGATAACACGGATGACATGTATAGAGCCGGTCTACTGATCACAACATGTGATAACACGGATGACATGTATAGAGCCGGTCTACTGATCACAACATGTGATAACACGGATGACATGTATAGAGCCGGTCTACTAACCACAACATGTGATAACACAGATGACATGTATAGAGCCGGTCTACTGATCACAACATGTGATAACACGGATGACATATATAGAGCCGGTCTACTGACCACAACATGTGATAACACGGATGACATGTATAGATCCGGTCTACTGATCACAACATGTGATAACACGGATGACATGTATAGAGCCGGTCTACTGATCACAACATGTGATAACACGGATGACATGTATAGAGCCGGTCTACTGACCACAACATGTGATAACACAGATGACATGTATAGAGCCGGTCTACTGACCACAACATGTGATAACACGGATGACATGTATAGAGCCGGTCTACTGATCACAACATGTGATAACACGGATGACATGTATAGAGCCGGTCTACTGATCACAACATGTGATAACACGGATGACATGTATAGAGCCGGTCTACTGACCACAACATGTGATAACACGGATGACATGTATAGAGCCGGTCTACTGATCACAACATGTGATAACACAGATGACATGTATAGAGCCGGTCTACTGACCACAACATGTGATAACACGGATGACATGTATAGAGCCGGTCTACTGACCACAACATGTGATAACACGGATGACATGTATAGAGCCGGTCTACTGATCACAACATGTGATAACACAGATGACATGTATAGATCCGGTCTACTGATCACAACATGTGATAACACAGATGACATGTATAGAGCCGGTCTACTGATCACAACATGTGATAACACAGATGACATGTATAGAGCCGATCTACTGACCACAACATGTGATAACACAGATGACATGTATAGATCCGATCAACTGAACACAACATGTGATAACACAGATGACATGTATAGAGCCGGTCTACTGACCACAACATGTGATAACACGGATGACATGTATAGAGCCGGTCTACTGACCACAACATGTGATAACACGGATGACATGTATAGAGCCGGTCTACTGATCACAACATGTGATAACACGGATGACATGTATAGAGCCGGTCTACTGATCACAACATGTGATAACACAGATGACATGTATAGATCCGGTCTACTGATCACAACATGTGATAACACAGATGACATGTATAGAGCCGGTCTACTGATCACAACATGTGATAACACGGATGACATGTATAGAGCCGGTCTACTGACCACAACATGTGATAACACGGATGATATATATAGAGCCGGTCTACTGACCACAACATGTGATAACACGGATGACATGTATAGAGCCGGTCTACTGATCACAACATGTGATAACACAGATGACATGTATAGAGCGGATCTACTGATCCCAACATGTGACAACACAGATGACATGTATAGAGCCGGTCTACTGATCACAACATGTGATAACACGGATGACATGTATAGATCCGGTCTACTGATCACAACATGTGATAACACGGATGACATGTATAGATCCGGTCTACTGATCACAACATGTGATAACACGGATGACATGTATAGAGCAGGTGACATCGGGATACGGCAGGTGCGGTGACATCGGGATACGGCCGGTGCAGTGACATCAGGATACGGCCGGTGCGGTGACATCAGGATACGGCTGGTGCGATGACATGAGGATACGGCTGGTGCGGTGACATCAGGATACGGCCGGTGCGGTTACATCAGGATATGGCTGGTGCGGTGACATCAGGATACGGCTGGTGCGGTGACATCGGGATACGGCTGGTGCGGTGACATCGGGATACGGCTGGTGCGGTGACATCGGGATACGGCCGGTGCGGTTACATCAGGATATGGCTGGTGCGGTGACATCAGGATACGGCTGGTGCGGTGACATCGGGATACGGCTGGTGCGGTGACATCGGGATACGGCCGGTGCGGTTACATCAGGATATGGCTGGTGCGGTGACATCAGGATACGGCCGGTGCGGTGACATCAGGATACGATCGGTGCGGTGACATGGGGATACGGCTGGTGCGGTGACATCAGGATACGGTCGGTGCGGTGACATCAGGATACGGCTGGTGCGGTGACATGGGGATACGGCTGTTGCGGTGACCTCAGGATACGGCTGGTGCGGTGACATCAGGATACGGCTGGTGCGGTGACCTCAGGATACAGCTGGTGCGGTGACATCAGGATACGGCTGGTGCGGTGACCTCAGGATACGGCTGGTGCGGTGACATCAGGATACGGCTGGTGCGGTGACATCAGGATACGGTCGGTGCGGTGACATGGGGATACGGCTGGTGCGGTGACATCAGGATACGGCCGGTGCGGTGACATCAGGATACGGTCGATGCGGTGACATCAGGATACGGCCGGTGCAGTGACATGGGGATAAGGCTGGTGCGGTGACATCAGGATACGGTCGGTGCGGTGACATCAGGATACGGTCGGTGCGGTGACATGGGGATACGGCTGGTGCGGTGACATCAGGATACGGCCGGTGCGGTGACATCAGGATACGGTCGATGCGGTGACATCAGGATACGGCTGGTGCGGTGACATGGGGATACGGCTGGTGCGGTGACATCAGGATACGGCTGGTGCGGTGACATCAGGATACGGTCGGTGCGGTGACATCAGGATACGGCTGGTGCGGTGACATGGGGATGCGGCCGGTGCGGTGACATGGGGATACGGCTGGTGCGGTGACATCAGGATACGGCTGGTGCGGTGACATCAGGATACGGCTGGTGCGGTGACATCAGGATACGGCTGGTGCGGTGACATGGGGATGCGGTTGGTGCGGTGACATGGGGATACGGCTGGTGCGGTGACATCAGGATACGGCCGGTGCGGTGACATCAGGATACGGTCGATGCGGTGACATCAGGATACGGCCGGTGCAGTGACATGGGGATAAGGCTGGTGCGGTGACATCAGGATACGGTCGATGCGGTGACATCAGGATACGGCTGGTGCGGTGACATGGGGATACGGCTGGTGCGGTGACATCAGGATACGGTCGGTGCGGTGACATGGGGATACGGCTGGTGCGGTGACATCAGGATACGGCCGGTGCGGTGACATCAGGATACGGTCGATGCGGTGACATCAGGATACGGCTGGTGCGGTGACATCAGGATACGGCTGGTGCGGTGACATCAGGATACGGCTGGTGCGGTGACATCAGGATACGGCTGGTGCGGTGACATGGGGATGCGGCCGGTGCGGTGACATGGGGATACGGCCGTTGCGGTGACATGGGGATGCGGCCGGTGTGGTGATCACGTGTGGTAGGAAGCGGGGGAGCTCTGAGGTCTCCGGGGAGGACATTATCCTTCATCCTCTCATTAATTCTCCTCTGACAGGAAGACGGGAGCGAGAACGACTCCTCAGGGACAACAGGGACGGGCGGAGGAAACACGATAGAGATGGATGGTAACTAATACTCGTATAAATATCACTACTGATCACTGAGCCAAATCATCACTGATCACTGAGCCAAATCATCACTGAGCCAAATCATCACTGATCACTGAGCCAAATCATCACTGATCACTGAGCCAAATCATCACTGATCACTGAGCTAAATCATCACTGAGCCAAATCATCACTGATCACTGAGCCAAATCATCACTGATCACTGAACCAAATCATCACTGATCACTGAGCCAAATTATCACTGATCACTGAGCTAAATCATCACTGATCACTGAGCCAAATTATCACTGAGCCAAACCATTAATACTGATCACTGAGCCAAATCATCACTGATCACTGAGCCAAATCATCACTGATCACTGAGCTAAATCATCACTGAGCCAAATCATCACTGATCACTGAGCCAAATCATCACTGATCACTGAACCAAATCATCACTGATCACTGAGCCAAATTATCACTGAGCCAAACCATTAATACTGATCACTGAGCCAAATCATCACTGATCACTGAGCCAAATCATCACTGATCACTGAGCTAAATCATCACTGAGCCAAATCATCACTGATCACTGAGCCAAATCATCACTGATCACTGAGCCAAATCATCACTGATCACTGAGCTAAATCATCACTGATCACTGAGCCAAATCATCACTGATCACTGAACCAAATCACCACTGATCACTGAGCCAAATTATCACTGAGCCAAACCATTAATACTGATCACTGAGCCAAATCATCACTGATCACTGAGCCAAACCATTAATACTGATCACTGAGCCAAATCATCACTGATCACTGAGCCAAACCATTAATACTGATCACTGAGCCAAATCATCACTGATCACTGAGCAAAATCATCACTACTGATCACTGAGCAAAATCATCACTACTGATCACTAAGCCAAATCATCACTACTGATCACTGAGCCAAATAATCAATACTGATCACTGAGCCAAATAATCAATACTGATCACTGAGCCAAATAATCAATACTGATCACTGAGCCAAACCATCACTTCTGATCACTGAGCCAAATCATCACTACTGATCACTGAGCCAAATCATCACTACTTATCACTGAGCCAAATCATCACTACTGATCACTGAGCCAAATAATCAATACTGATCACTGAGCCAAATCATCACTACTGATCACTGAGCCAAATAATCAATACTGATCACTGAGCCAAATCATCACTACTGATCACTGAGCCAAATCATCACTACTGATCACTGAGCCAAATCATCACTACTGATCACTGCGCCAAATCATCACTACTGATCACTGAGCCAAATAATCAATGAGTGAATGGCAGTGAGTACAGTAGTCACAATATGAGGGCAGTATGTACTATATGAAGGCATTACACACTACATGGGGGCAGTACACACTATAGGGGGCAGTACACACTACAAGGGGGCAGTACACACTACATGGGGGCAGTACACACTATAGGGGGCAGTACACACTACAAGGGGGAAGTACACACTACAAGGGGGAAGTACACACTACATGGGGGCAGTACACACTATAGGGGGCAGTACACACTACAAGGGGGAAGTACACACTACAAGGGGGAAGTACACACTACATGGGGGCAGTACACACTACAAGGGGGAAGTACACACTACAAGGGGGAAGTACACACTACATGGGGGCAGTACACACTATAGGGGGCAGTATACACTATAGGGGGCAGTACACACTACATGGGGTCAGTACACACTATAGGGGGCAGTACACACTACATCAGGGCAGTACACACTACATGGGACAGTACACACTATAGGGGGCAGTACACACTACATGGGGGCAGTACACACTATAGGGGGCAGTACACACTATAAGGGGCAGTACACACTATAGGGGGCAGTACACACTATAGGGAGCAGTACACACTATAGGGGGCAGTACACACTATAGGGGGCAGTACACACTACATGGGGTCAGTACACACCATAGGGGGCAGTACACACTACATCGGGGCAGTACACACTACATGGGGCAGTACACACTATAGGGGGACAGAACACACTACATGGGGGCAGTACACACTACATGGGGGCAGTACACACTACATGGGGGCAGTACACACAACATGGGGGCAGTACACACTATAAGAGGGAGTACACACTACATGGAGGCAGTACACACTACATGGAGGCAGTACACACTACATGGGGGCAGTACACACTACATGGGGGCAGTACACACAACATGGGGGCAGTACACACTATCGGGGGCAGTACATACTATAGGGGAAAGTACATACTATAGGGGGCAGTACACACACACTATAGGGGGCAGTACATACTATAGGGGGCAGTACATACTATAGGGGCAGTACATACTATAGGGAGCAGTACATACTATATTGGCAGTACATAATATAGGGGCAGTACATACTATAGGGAGCAGTATATACTATATGGGCAGTACACACTATAGGGAGCAGTATATACTATATGGGCAGTACATACTATAGGGGCACTACACACTATAGGGGGCAGTACATACTATAGGGGCAGTACATAATATAGGGGCAGTACATACTATAGGGAGCAGTATATACTATATGGGCAGTACATACTATAGGGAGCAGTACATACTAAAGGGGGCAGTACATACTATAGGGAGCAGTACATACTATAGGGGGCAGTACATACTATAGGGGCAGTACACACTGTAGGGGGCAGTACATACTATATGGGCAGTACATACTATAGGGGCAGTACATACTATATTGGCAGTACATACTATAGGGGCAGTACACACTGTAGGGGGCAGTACATACTATATGGGCAGTACATACTATAGGGAGCAGTACATACTATAGGGGCAGTACATACTATATTGGCAGTACATACTATAGGGGCAGTACACACTGTAGGGGGCAGTACATACTATATGGGCAGTACATACTATAGGGGCAGTACACACTGTAGGGGGCAGTACATACTATATGGGCAGTACATACTATAGGGGCAGTACATACTATAGGGAGCAGTACATACTATAGGGAGCAGTACATACTATATGGGCAGTATATACTATATGGGGCAGTACATGATATAGGGGCAGTACATACTATAGGGGCAGTACATACTATAGGGGACAGTACACACTGTAGGGGCAGTACATACTATAGGGGCAGTACACACTATAGGGACAGTACATACTATAGGGGCAGTACACACTATAGGGGGCAGTACATAATATAGGGGCAGTACATACTATATGGGCAGTACATACTATAGGGGGAAGTACATACTATAGGGGCAGTACATACTAAAGGGGCAGTACACACTATAGGGACAGTACATACTATAGGGGCAGTACATACTATAGGGGCAGTACATACTATAGGGGCAGTACACACTATAGGGGGCAGTACATAATATAGGGGCAGTACATACTATATGGGCAGTACATACTATAGGGGGAAGTACATACTATAGGGGCAGTACATGCTATAGGGGCAGTACATACTATAGGGGGCAGTACATACTATAGGGGCAGTACACACTATAGGGACAGTACATACTATAGGGGCAGTACACACTATAGGGGGCAGTACATAATATAGGGGCAGTACATACTATATGGGCAGTACATACTATAGGGGGAAGTACATACTATAGGGGCAGTACATGCTATAGGGGGCAGTACATAATATAGGGGCAGTACATACTATATGGGCAGTACATACTATAGGGGGAAGTACATACTATAGGGGCAGTACATGCTATAGGGGCAGTACATACTATAGGGGACAGTACATACTATAGGGAGCAGTACATACTTTATGGGCAGTACATACTATAGGGGCAGTACATACTATAGGGAGCAGTACATACTATAGGGGCAGTACACACTGTAGGGGGCAGTACATACTATATGGGCAGTACATACTATAGGGGCAGTACATACTATAGGGGCAGTACATACTATAGGGGCAGTACATACTATAGGGAGCAGTACATAATATAGGGGCAGTACATACTATAGGGGCAGTACATACTATAGGGGGCAGTACATACTATAGGGGCAGTACATACTATAGGGGGCAGTACATACTATATGGGCAGTACACACTATAAGGGGCAGTACACACTATAGGGGGCAGTACATACTATAGGGAGCAGTACATACTATAGGGAGCAGTACATACTATATGGGCAGTACATACTATATGGGGCAGTACATGATATAGGGGCAGTACATACTATAGGGGGCAGTACACACTGTAGGGGCAGTACATACTATAGGGGCAGTACATACTATAGGGGCAGTACACACTATAGGGACAGTACATACTATAGGGGCAGTACACACTATAGGGGGCAGTACATAATATAGGGGCAGTACATACTATATGGGCAGTACATACTATAGGGGGAAGTACATACTATAGGGGCAGTACATACTATATGGGCAGTACATACTATAGGGGGAAGTACATACTATATGGGCAGTACATACTATAGGGGGAAGTACATACTATAGGGGCAGTACACACTATAGGGGGCAGTACACACTATATTGGCAGTACATACTATAGGGGCAGTACATACTATATTGGCAGTACATACTATAGGGGCAGTACATACTATAGGGGCAGTAGATACTATATGGGCAGTACATACTATAGGGGTACTACACACTATAGGGGGCAGTACATACTATAGGGGGCAGTACATAATATAGGGGCAGTACATAATATAGGGGCAGTACATACTATAGGGGCAGTACACACTGTAGGGGGCAGTACATACTATAGGGGACAGTACATACTATAGGGGGCAGTACATAATATAGGGAGCAGTACATACTATATGGGCATTACATAATACAGGGGGCAGTACATAATATAGGGGCAGTACATACTATAGGGAGCAGTACATACTATAGGGGCAGTACATACTATAGGGGGGCAGTACATACTATAGGGGGCAGTACATACTATAGGGAGCAGTACATACTATAGGGGGCAGTACATACTATAAGGGGCAGTACATACTATTGGGGACAGTACACACTGTAGGGGCAGTACATACTATAGGGGCAGTACATACTATAGGGGCAGTACATACTATAGGGGCAGTACATACTATATGGGCAGTACATACTATAGAGGGCAGTACATACTATAGGGGCAGTACATACTATAGGGTACAGTACATACTATAGGGGGGAATTACATACTATAGGGGCAGTACATACTATAGGGGCAGTACATACTATAGGGGCAGTACACACTATAAGGGCAGTACACACTATAGGGGGCAGTACATAATATAGGGGCAGTACATACTATAGGGGCAGTACACACTATAGGGGGCAGTACACACTATAGGGGGCAGTACATAATATAGGGGCAGTACACACTATATGGGCAGTACATAATATAGGGAGCAGTACATACTATAGGGGCAGTACATACTATAGGGGCAGTACACACTATAGGGGACAGTACATACTATAGGGGGCAGTACATAATATAGGGGACAGTACATACTATAGGGAGCAGTATATACTATATGGGCAGTACATACTATAGGGGGCAGTACATACTATAGGGGCAATACATACTATAGGGGGCAGTACATACTATGAGGGCAGTACATAATATAGGGGAAAGTACATACTATAGGGGGCAGTACATACTATAGGGGCAGAACATACTATAGGGAGCAGTACATACTACACAAGGCAGTACACACTATAGGGGGGCAGTACATACTATAAGGGCAGAATATACTATAAGGGGCAGGACATACCATAGGGGCAGTACATACTATACAAGGCAGTACATACTATAGGGGTACAGTACATACTATAGGGGTAGTACACACTATAGGGGGCAGTACACACTATAGGGGGCAGTACATACTATAGGGGGCAGTACATAATATAGGGGGCAGTACACACTATAGGGGCAGTACATAATATAGAGGGCAGTACACACTATAAGGGCAGTATATACTATAGGGAGCAGTACATACTATAGGGGGCAGTACACAATATAGGGGACAGTACATACTATAGGGAGCAGTACACAATATAGGGGCAGTACATACTATAGGGAGCAGTACATACTATAGGGGGCAGTACACACTATATGGGCAGTAAATACTAAAGGGGGCAGTACACACTATAAGGGCAGTACATACTATAGGGGGCAGTACACACTATATGGGCAGTGCATACTATAGGGGGCAGTACACACTATATGGGCAGTACATACTAAAGGGGGCAGTACACACTATAAGGGCAGTACATACTATAGGGGGCAGTACACACTATATGGGCAGTACACACTATATGGGCAGTACATACTATAGGGAGCAGTACATACTATAGGGGGCAGTACACAATATAGGGGACAGTACATACTATAGGGGCAGTACACACTATAGGGGGCAGTACATACTATAGGGAGCAGTACATACTATAGGGGGCAGTACACAATATAGGGGACAGTACATACTATAGGGGCAGTACACACTATATGGGCAGTACATACTATAGGGGGCAGTACACACTATATGGGCAGTACATACTATAGGGGGCAGTACATACTAAAGGGGGCAGTACACACTATAAGGGCAGTACATACTATAGGGGGCAGTACACACTATATGGGCAGTACATACTAAAGGGGGCAGTACACACTATAAGGGCAGTACATACTATAGGGGGCAGTACATACTACAGGGGGCAGTACACAATATATGGGCAGTACACACTATAGGGGCAGTACACACTATAGGGGCAGTACACACTATAGGGGCAGTACACAATATATAGGAAGTGCTGAGTGCTGCTGGTCGGGAGCCGTATATATGGGAGGAGGGGCGTTGCCTGCGTTGGGGTCAGCCGGGCTCCTGGGGGACAGGACGTCATCCAGAAAAACAACATGAAATATTAATGAGAAGAACAATTACTGAGGAGCGAAAAGACATCAGACAGATCGATGGGAGAACCACAGAGCATTGTCCACATTGTAACAAACCTTCAGCTGTGTGAGCGCTCACAGAGCATTGTCCACACTGTACCAAACCTTCAGCTGTGTGAGCGCTCACAGAGCATTGTCCACACTGCACCAAACCTTCAGCTGTGTGAGAGCTCACATAGCATTATCCACACTGCACCAAACCTTCAGCTGTGTGAGCGCTCACAGAGCATTGTCCACACTGTACCAAACCTTCAGCTGTGTGAGCGCTCACAGAGCATTGTCCACACTGCACCAAACCTTCAGCTGTGTGAGCGCTCACAGATCATTGTCCACACTGTACCAAACCTTCAGCTGTGTGAGCGCTCACAGAGCATTGTCCACACTGCACCAAACCTTCAGCTGTGTGTGCAGTCACAGAGCATTGTTCACACTGTACCAAACCTTCAGCTGTGTGAGTGCTCACAGAGCATTGTCCACACTGTACCAAACCTTCAGCTGTGTGAGCGCTCACAGAGCATTGTCCACACTGTACCAAACCTTCAGCTGTGTGAGCGCTCACAGAGCATTGTCCACACTGCACCAAACCTTCAGCTGTGTGAGCGCTCACAGATCATTGTCCACACTGTACCAAACCTTCAGCTGTGTGAGCGCTCACAGATCATTGTCCACACTGTACCAAACCTTCAGCTGTGTGAGCGCTCACAAAGCATTGTCCACACTCTACCAAACCTTCAGCTGTGTGAGCGCTCACAGAGCATTGTCCACACTGCACCAAACCTTCAGCTGTGTGAGCGCTCACAAAGCATTGTCCACACTCTACCAAACCTTCAGCTGTGTGAGCGCTCACAGAGCATTGTCCACACTGCACCAAACCTTCAGCTGTGTGAGCGCTCACAGATCATTGTCCACACTGTACCAAACCTTCAGCTGTGTGAGCGCTCACAGAGCATTGTCCACACTGCACCAAACCTTCAGCTGTGTGTGCAGTCACAGAGCATTGTTCACACTGTACCAAACCTTCAGCTGTGTGAGCGCTCACGGAGCATTGTCCACACTGTACCAAACCTTCAGCTGTGTGAGCGCTCACAGAGCATTGTCCACACTGTACCAAACCTTCAGCTGTGTGAGCGCTCACAGAGCATTGTCCACACTGCACCAAACTTTCAGCTGTGTGAGCGCTCACAGATCATTGTCCACACTGTACCAAACCTTCAGCTGTGTGAGCGCTCACAGATCATTGTCCACACTGCACCAAACCTTCAGCTGTGTGAGCGCTCACAAAGCATTGTCCACACTGTACCAAACCTTCAGCTGTGTGAGCGCCCACAGAGCATTGTCCACACTGCACCAAACCTTCAGCTGTGTGAGCGCCCACAGAGCATTGTCCACACTGTACCAAACCTTCAGCTGTGTGAGCGCTCACAGAGCATTGTCCACACTGCACCAAACCTTCAGCTGTGTGAGCGCTCACAGAGCATTGTCCACACTGTACCAAACCTTCAGCTGTGTGAGCACTCACAGAGCACTGTCCACACTGTACCAAACCTTCAGCTGTGTGAGCGCTCACAGAGCATTGTCCACACTGCACCAAACCTTCAGCTGTGTGAGAGCTCACATAGCATTATCCACACTGCACCAAACCTTCAGCTGTGTGAGCGCTCACAGAGCATTGTCCACACTGTACCAAACCTTCAGCTGTGTGAGCGGTCAAAGAGCATTGTCCACACTGTACCAAACCTTCAGCTGTGTGTGCAGTCACAGAGCATTATCCACACTGTACCAAACCTTCAGCTGTGTGAGCGCTCACAAAGCATTGTCCACACTGTACCAAACCTTCAGCTGTGTGAGCACTCACAGAGCATTGTCCACACTGTACCAAACCTTCAGCTGTGTGAGCACTCACAGAGCATTGTCCACACTGCACCAAACCTTCAGCTGTGTGAGCGCTCACAGAGCATTGTCCACACTGTACCAAACCTTCAGCTGTGTGAGCACTCACAGAGCATTGTCCACACTGTACCAAACCTTCAGCTGTGTGAGCGCTCACAGAGCATTGTCCACACTGCACCAAACCTTCAGCTGTGTGAGCGCTCACAGAGCATTGTCCACACTGTACCAAACCTTCAGCTGTGTGAGCGCTCACAGAGCATTGTCCACACTGTACCAAACCTTCAGCTATGTGAGCGCTCACAGAGCATTGTCCACACTGCACCAAACCTTCAGCTGTGTGAGCGCTCACAGAGCATTGTCCACACTGTACCAAACCTTCAGCTGTGTGAGCGCTCACAGAGCATTGTCTACACTGTACCAAACCTTCAGCTGTGTGAGCGCTCACAGAGCACTGTCCACACTGCACCAAACCTTCAGCTGTGTGAGCGCTCACAGAGCATTGTCTACACTGTACCAAACCTTCAGCTGTGTGAGCGCTCACAGAGCATTGTCTACACTGTACCAAACCTTCAGCTGTGTGAGCGCTCACAGAGCACTGTCCACACTGCACCAAACCTTCAGCTATGTGAGCGCTCACAGAGCATTGTCTACACTGTACCAAACCTTCAGCTGTGTCCGCGGTCACAGAGCATTGTCTACACTCTACTAAACCTTCAGCTAGTGAGCGCTCACAGAGCATTGTCCACACTGTTCCAAACCTTCAGCTGTGTGAGCGGTCACAGAGCATTGTCTACACTGTACCGAACCTTCAGCTGTGTGAGCA
This sequence comes from Hyla sarda, assembly GCF_029499605.1. Taxonomy (NCBI): domain Eukaryota; kingdom Metazoa; phylum Chordata; class Amphibia; order Anura; family Hylidae; genus Hyla; species Hyla sarda. The sequence continues at coordinate 24,601 of NW_026610455.1, read as the reverse complement.
CTCACAGAGCATTGTCCACACTGTACTAAACCTTCATCTGTGTGCACGGTCACAGAGCATTGTCCACACTGTACCAAACCTTCAGCTGTGTGAGCACTCACAGAGCATTGTCCACACTGTACCAAACCTTCAGCTGTGTGAGCACTCACAGAGCATTGTCCACACTGTACCAAACCTTCAGCTGTGTGAACACTCACAGAGCTTTGCCCACACTGTACCAAACCTTCAGCTGTGCGAGCGGTCAAAGAGCATTGTCCACACTGTACCAAACCTTCAGCTGTGTGAGCGCTCACAGAGCATTGTCCACACTGTACCAAACCTTCAGCTGTGTGAGCACTCACAGAGCATTGTCCACACTGTACCAAACCTTCAGCTGTGTGAGCACTCAAAGAGCATTGTCCACACTGTACCAAACCTTCAGCTGTGTGAGCACTCACAGAGCATTGTCTACACTGTACCAAACCTTCAGCTGTGTGAGCGCTCACAGAGCATTGTCCACACTGTACCAAACCTTTAGTTGTGTGAGTACTCACAGAGCATTGTCCCCACTGTACCAAACCCTCAGCTGTGTGTGCAGTCACAGAGTATTGTCCACACTGTACTAAACCTTCAGCTGTGTGAGCGCTCACAGAGCATTGTCCACACTGTACCAAACCTTAAGCTGTGTGAGCGCTCACAGAGCATTGTCCACACTGTACCAAACCTTCAGCTGTGTGCGGGGTCACAGAGCATTGTCCACACTGTACCAAACCTTCAGCTGTGTGAGCGGTCACAGAGTATTGTCCACACTGTACCAAACCTTCAGCTGTGTGAGCGCTAACAGAGCATTTTCTACACTGTACCAAACCTTTAGCTGTGTGAGTGCTCACAGAGCATTTTCTACACTGTACCAAACCTTTAGCTGTGTGAGTGCTCACAGAGCATTTCATGATAATGTGAGGAGCACCCGGACCTTCTCTATAGGTCGTTATCAGTTATGGTGTCTGGCAGCCCCTGAAATGACCTAATACTTAATGTTGCTCTGGGGTCCCCACGACATGTGCATGATACATTGTAACAAGACGTGAGCAGTAGGGACAGGTTTTCAGAAAATATGTATCAGACCTCATATTAAGTGATGGGGTAAGGGCGGTATCAGGGTCAGTACCAGGGTCAGGCTTAGTAACAGGGTCAGTATCAGGGTCAGGCTTAGTAACAGGGTCAGTATCAGAATCAGGCTTAGTAACAGGGTCAGTATCAGGGTCAGGCTTAATAACAGGGTCAGTATCAGGGTCAGGCTTAGTAATAGGGTCAGTATCACAATCAGGCTTGGTAACAGGGTCAGTATCAGGGTCAGGCTTAGTAACAGGGTAAGTATCAGGGTCAGGCTTAGTAATAGGGTCAGTATCAAAATCAGTCTTGGTAACAGGGTCAGTATCAGGGTCAGGCTTAGTAACAGGGTCAGTATCAGAGTCAGGCTTAATAATAGGGTCAGTATCAGGGTCAGGCATAGTAGCAGGGTCAGTATAAGGGTCAGGCTTAGTTAAAGGGTCAGTATCAGGGTCAGGCTTAGTAACAGGGTCAGGCTAAGTAACAGGGTTATTATAAGGGCCAGTGATTAGTTGAGGTCAGTACCAGGGTCAGGCTTAGTAACAGGGTCAGTATCAGTATCAGGCTTAGTAACAGGGTCAGTATGAGGGTCAGACTTAGACCCTGATGCTAACCATGTTACTGTGATGGGGTGAGGTCAGTATCAGGGTCAGGCTTAGTAACAGGGTCAGTATAGGGGTCAGGCTTAGTAACAGGGTCAGTATCATGGTCAGGCTTAGTAAAAGGTTCAGTATCAGGATCAGGCTTAGTAACAAGGTCAGGCTTAGTAACAGGGTTAGCATCAGGGTCGGTGATGGGGTGAGGTCAGTATCATGGTCAGGCTTTGTAACAGGGTCAGTATCAGTGTCAGGCTTAGTAACAGGGTCAGTATGTGGGTCAGTGATGGAGTGAGGTCAGCATCAGGGTCAGGTTTAGTAATAGGGTCAGTATAGGGGTCAGACTTAGTAACAGGGTCAGTATAGGGGTCAGGCTTAGTAACAGGGTCAATATGAGGGTCAGTTATGGGGTGAGGTCAGTACCAGGGTCAGGCTTATTAACAGGGTCAGTATAAGGGACAGGCTCAGTAACAGAGACTGTGAATGTGAGTCTTTGGGTCAGGATAGCATCAGGGTCAGTATGAGGCTCTGGATCAGGTCACTGTAAGGTCCAATCTGATGTTCATCAGTATCAGTATAAGAATTAGTTACAGGGTCAGTATCAGTAACAGTGCCAAAATAAAAGTCAGGGTAAGTATTAGTGATGAGTGGCAGGGGCCATAATCAAATTCATGATATTTCACAAATATATGGAGGAATATTCATCCTATGTTCGCGAAATTCGCATATTCATTTTGTTTTCATGCAAAAATTTGAATGAAAAATTTGCCTGTGAAAAAAACCACACAAAAATATAAATAAATAAAGCACTATATTCTAAATATGCCCAAAATCACAAAGTGCTGATATTTGCAATAAAAATTTGCATTGTGCAAATATTTGTGCTCAACACCAGTCAGTATGAGGCTCTGGATCAGGTCAGTGTCAGGGACAGTGTTTAGATAAGAGTCAGAGTCAGGGTTGAGGTCAGGGTTGGGCTCTGGGTTGGGGTCAGGGTTGGGCTCTGGGTTGGGGTCAGGGTTGGGGTCAGGGTTGAGGTCAGGGTTGGGGGTCAGGGTTGGGGGTCAGGGTTGGGCTCTGGGTTGGGGTCAGGGTTGAGGTCAGGGTTGGGGGTCAGGGTTGGGGGTCAGGGTTGGGGTAAGGGTTGGGGTAAGGGTTGGGGGTCAGGGTTGGGGGTCAGGGTTGGGGGTCAGGGTTGGGGTCAGGGTTGGGGTCAGGGTTGGGGTCAGGGATGAGGTTAGGGTTGAGGTCAGGGTTGGGGTCAGGGTTGGGGGTCAGGGTTGGGGGTCAGGGTTGGGGGTCAGGGTTGGGGTCAGGGTTGAGGTCAGGGTTGGGGTCAGGGTTGGGGGTCAGGGTTGTGGTCAGGGTTGGGGTCAGGGTTGGGGGTAAGGGTTGGGGTAAGGGTTGGGTTCAGGGTTGGGTTCAGGGTTTGGGGTCAGGGTTGAGGTCAGGGTTGGGGGTCAGGGATGAGGTTAGGGTTGAGGTCAGGGTTGGGGTCAGGCTCGGGGTCAGGGCTGGGGTCAGGCTCGGGGTCAGGGTTTGGGGTCAGGGTTGAGGTTAAGGTTGAGGTCAGGGTTGAGGTCAGGGTTGGGGTCAGGGTTGGGGTCAGGGTTGGGGGTCAGGGTTGGGGTCAGGGTTGGGGGTCAGGGTTGAGGTCAGGCTCGGGGTCAGGGTTGGGGTCAGGCTCGGGGTCAGGGTTGCCGTCAGGGTTGGGGTCAGGCCCGGGGGTCAGGCTCGGGGTCAGGCTCGATGCCCTTTCAGTTCACAGAGAAGCTTTATTTTCAGAAGACCACATTGCTTTACTCTCAGTAACACTTCTTGGTGAACACAATGGTTCTGGTGCTGGAGATCTCCTTTGGACATTTGCCCCCAGTCTCCCCGTGATGGCCTCAAGTCTCTGGCACCTGTAGAAGCCCCTCCGGTTGGGTTTTGGTTTGGCAGAGCCGATTGTGTTCTAACCCAAAGTCCAGCAGCTTCTCCCTTAGATTTCATCTCTTAGATGTTGTTTTGGCTCCGGTCACATATTGAAGGCCACACGAGCCCGAGATCGGGTCCAAAGTCCAACACCTCAACCGGCCGTAATCTGAGCCTTCAACTCCTCAACTACTGGATCAGAGGACACAGATGACGGACATCCGTGGGGGATGTTTATTAAAAACCTTGGCCAACCCACCTATGGCCCGGGCCCCTGTATGAAGGTCACCTGGAGCCCATAGACATAAGAACAACCCAACATTCCCAGTGTCCCCAGACCTCCGCCCCAGACATGAGTATGGGAGACAATGTAACAAATATTATAGGAACGTCTCATATATATATATATTCTCTGACACCAGGACTTAAAGTTCCTTTATCTTCTCTAGGAGAGTCCAGACCAGTGGTCTCAATCTTTGGCCCTTCAGATATTGCAAAATGTCAACTCCCAGCATGTCTAGACAGCCTAAAGCCTGTCTGCCTTCTCCAGAGGATCCACACTGTCCCTAAAAGGTAAATGAAGGCTTTTCTTTCATCTCATCCCTTACCAGTGGTCTCAAACTGTGGCCCTCCAGATATTGCAAATCTTCAACTCCCGCCATGCCCAATAGGCCAACGAGGCCATTGGATGGACGCTTGATCATTATAGGCACCATATCCGTCTGGACCAGTGGTCTCAAATTCTGGCCCTCCAGATGTTGCAAAACTTCAACTCCCAGCATGCCTGGACAGCCGTTGGTTGGTGCCCACAATGTACGTTGGCAATGGCATCGTTGGCTGTCCGGGCATGCTGGAAGTTGTAGTTTTGCAACAGCCGGAGGGCCAGAATTTGGGACCACTGGTCCATACGGACATGGAGTGTCTATCCAATGGCATCACGGATGAATCTTTATCTTCCCCAGAATCCTCAGTATGGCATGTTGTATCTCCTTGGTCAGGGCGCCATACACCACCGGGTTCAGAGCCGGGGACAGAAGCTGATGTAGAAGAGACAGGACCACGTGGACCGGCCGTGGAATCTCCTTGACCGCCCGGTTGGACACCATGGTGGTGGCGATTGTGATGTAGAACATGCAGATGACGATGAGGTGAGAGCCGCACGTGCGGAAGGCTTTGGAGGCGGCGCTGAAGGAACGCGCCACCACCACCGTCCGTAGAATGACGAAGTAGGATATGACGATGAGCAGGAGGTCACTGCCACCAATCAGGATGAAGACCACCAGGCCGTAGATGCTGCTGGACGTGTTGTCACTGCAGGAAAGCTTCTCCACCGACATGTTCTCACAAAAACAATGAAGAATCTCCCGGCTGGAGCAGTAATCCAGACCCGCGGCCAGGAGCGACATGGGCAGGGCCACCGCCATATTTCTCACCAGAATGAACACACAAGCCTTGGCCACGAATCCTTTGGTGATGATGGAAGAATAGTGGAGGGGGCTGCAGATGGCCACGTAGCGGTCGTAGGCCATGACCAGGAAGATGGAAGATTCTCCGGCCGAAAACAAGTTGATGAAGAACATTTGGCTGAAGCAGGCGTTGGCCATCACCGTGGTGGAGCCCGTCCACAGCATCACCAGGATTTTGGGAGTGGCGACAACGCTGAGACAAATGTCCACCACGGAGAGCATAGCCAGGATGTAGTACATGGGATGATGGAGCCGCGGCTCGAGGACAATCACCACAAACAGCGTCATATTGGAGAAGAGGGCCCCCAAGAGGAAGAACAGGAGGAGCCCAGAGATGTCCCAGCTGTGGACCTCCGGGAAACACACCAAGGTGAACTCCAGGGTCGAGTTATTGATGCCAAATCTGTCCGTGTTATTAACCAGTAACGTGCCGTCTGGAAGAGATCACATCGTGGTTAGAACAGGTTGGTCTCAGTGTACACGGTCCATACTGTGATATACATACAAGTATATATTAGTTGTTATATACATGGGGGAGGGGCATTTCTATTCTACAGGACAAAACTATTTCCCGGAGACACCAGCATACTTACCGGAGACACCATCATACTTACCAGAGACACCATCATACTTACCAGAGACACCATCATACTTACCGGAGACACAATCATACTTACCAGAGACACCATCATACTTACCGGAGACACCATCACACTTACCGGAGACACCAGCATACTTACCGGAGACACCATCATACTTACCAGAGACACCATCATACTTACCGGAGAAACAATCATACTTACCAGAGACACCATCATACTTACCGGAGACACCAGCACACTTACCAGAGACACCATCATACTTACCGGAGACACCAGTATACTTAACGGAGAAACCAGCATACTTACCGGAGAAGCCAGCATACTTACCAGAGAAACCAGCACACTTACCGGAGACACCATCATACTTACTGGAGACACCAGCATACTTACCAGAGACACCATCATACTTACCGGAGACACCAGCATACTTACCAGAGACACAATCATACTTACCGGAGACACCAGCACACTTACCAGAGACACCATCATACTTACCGGAGACACCAGCATACTTAACGGAGAAACCAGCATACTTACCGGAGAAGCCAGCATACTTACCAGAGAAACCAGCACACTTACCGGAGACACCATCATACTTACTGGAGACACCAGCATACTTACCAGAGACACCATTATACTTACCGGAGACACCAGCATGCTTACCATAGACACAATCATACTTACCGGAGACACCAGCACACTTACCAGAGACACCATCATACTTACCGGAGACACCAGCATACTTAACGGAGAAACCAGCATACTTACCGGAGAAGCCAGCATACTTACCAGAGATACCAGCACACTTACCGGAGACAATAGCATACTTGGGGAAATTACCTACTGGGGATGCCAGCTAAAGGGAAACTATATACACAGGGCACCTACGTAATGAGGATCAACCTATGTACCTAATGAGGAGACCTACCTTCTCATCCCTACCTACCCACTGTGCATGACACTAAACTACAGAATTATTACTGCTCAGGATCCTATAGGTGGAAAAGGGAAGAGGGGACTGAGAAAGTTAAGACTCTAAGGTGTTTGTCCGGCAGGAACTGCAGAGATGAGTTGTGACTGGAAGAATCAGTCATGACGGTCCGGGCCAGATGGAGAAGTAAAGGGAAAGTCACTGGCTATAACCGCACGGTCTACATCACTAATAGACATATAGAGGGATTGTGCATTTCTTCTGTTTAAATGTTTTTTGTCTATTGTGAGAAAAATATTTGGTAGAGGAGCCCAAAGGTGCAAAAGGTTAAGAAACTCTGTATACTGTAACCACCAAGCTGGTGAACTGGGTATATACTGTAACCACCAAGCTGGTAAACTGGGTATATACTGTAACCACCAAGCTGGTGAACTGGGTATATACTGTAACCACCAAGCTGGTGAACTGGGTATATACTGAAACCACCAAGCTGGTAAACTGGGTATATACTGTAACCACCAAGCTGGTAAACTGGGTATATACTGTAACCACAAAGCTGGTGAACTGGGTATATACTGTAACCACCAAGCTGGTGAACTGGGTATATACTGTAACCACCAAGCTGGTGAACTGGGTATATACTGTAACCACCAAGCTGGTGAACTGGGTATATACTGTAACCACCAAGCTGGTAAACTGGGTATATACTGTAACCACCAAGCTGGTGAACTGGGTATATACTGTAACCAACAAGCTGATGAACTGGATATATACTGTAACCAACAAGCTGGTGAACTGGGTATATACTGTAACCAACAAGCTGGTGAACTGGGTATATACTGTAACCAACAAGCTGATGAACTGGGTATATACTGTAACCAACAAGCTGGTGAACTTGGTATATACTGTAATCAACAAGCTGGTGAACTGGGTATATACTGTAACCAACAAGCTGGTGAACTTGGTATATACTGTAACCAACAAGCTGGTGAACTGGGTATATACTGTCATCAACAAGCTGGTGAACTGGGTATATACTGTAACCAACAAGCTGGTGAACTGGGTATATACTGTAACCAACAAGCTGATGAACTGGGTATATACTGTAACCAACAAGATGGTGATCTGGGTATATACTGTAACCAACAAGCTGGTGATCTGGGTATATACTGTAACCACCAAGCTGGTGAACTGGGTATATACTGTAACCAACAAGCTGGTGAACTGGGTATATACTGTAACCAACAAGCTGGTGAACTGGGTATATACTGTAACCAACAAGCTGGTGAACTGGGTATATACTGTAACCAACAAGCTGATGAACTGGGTATATACTGTAACCAACAAGCTGGTGAACTGGATATACTGTAACCAACAAGCTGGTGAACTGGATATACTGTAACCAACAAGCTGGTGAACTGGGTATATACTGTAACCAACAAGCTGGTGAACTGGGTATATACTGTAACCAACAAGCTGGTGAACTGGATATACTGTAACCAACAAGCTGGTGAACTGGATATACTGTAACCAACAAGCTGGTGAACTGGGTATATACTGTAACCATCATCTGAAGGAATCCTACAGCACCTGCTGATCTCTGATAGTAATGTTGTGTCGATTATCTCTATTTTATGTGGCCTATTTCTGTATGGGGAAGTGTTGTCATAGGGACATTGTGGTATATAGAGGGTGACTGGGATTTATAGATGACAGTACTGCTCCAGGAAGTGTTGTCATAGGAACATCATGATATGTATAGGGGGACTGGGATCCATAGAGGAATATACTGAACCAGGAAGTGTTGTCATGGGGACATCATGATACATATAGGGTGACTGGGATCCATAGAGGACTATACTGCACCAGGAAGTGTTGTCATGGCGACATCATGATATGTATAGAGTGACTGGGATCCATAAAGGACAATACTGCACCAGGATGTGTTGTCATGGGGACATCATGGTATGTATAGAGTGACTGGGATTTATAGAGGACAGTACTGCACCAGGAAGTGTTGTCATGGGGACATCATGGTATGTATAGAGTGACTGGGATCCATAGAGGACAATAATGCACCAGGAAGTGTTGTCATGGGGACATCATGGTATGTATAGGGTGACAGGGATTTATAGAGGAGTATACTAGACCAGGAAGTGTTGTTATGGGGACATCATGGTATGTATAGGGTGACAGGGATTTATAGAGGACTATACTAGACCAGGAAGTGTTGTCATGGGGACATCATGGTATTTATAGAGTAACTGGGATTTATAGAGGACTATACTAGACCAGGAAGTGTTGTCATGGGGACATCATGGTTTGTATAGAGTGACTGGGATTTATAGAGGACTATACTAGACCAGGAAGTGTTGTCATGGGGACATCATGGTATGTATAGAGTGACTGGGATTTATAGAGGACTATACTAGACCAGGAAGTGTTGTCATGGGGACATCATGGTATGTATAGAGTGACTGGGATTTATAGAGGACTATACTAGACCAGGAAGTGTTGTCATGGGGACATCATGGTATGTATAGAGTGACTGGGATTTATAGAGGACTATACTAGACCAGGAAGTGTTGTCATGGGGACATCATGGTATGTATAGGGTGACAGGGATTTATAGAGGACTATACTAGACCAGGAAGTGTTGTCATGGGGACATCATGATATGTATAGAGTGACTGGGATTTATAGAGGACTATACTAGACCAGGAAGTGTTGTCATGGGGACATCATGGTGTGTATAGGGTCACAGGGATTTATAGAGGACAATACTGCTCCAGGAAGTGTTGTCATGGGGACATCATGGTATGTATAGAGTGACTGGGATTTATAGAGGACAGTACTGCACCAGGAAGTGTTGTCATGGGGACATCATGGTGTGTATAGAGTGACTGGGATTTATAGAAGACTATACTAGACCAGGAAGTGTTGTCATGGGGACATCATGGTATGTATAGGGTGACAGGGATTTATGGAGGACTATACTAGACCAGGAAGTGTTGTTATGGGGACATCATGGTATGTATAGGGTGACAGGGATTTATAGAGGACTATACTAGACCAGGAAGTGTTGTCATGGGGACATCATGGTATGTATAGGTTGACAGGGATTTATAGAGGACTATACTAGACCAGGAAGTGTTGTCATGGGGACATCATGGTATGTATAGGGTGACAGGGATTTATAGAGGACTATACTAGACCAGGAAGTGTTGTCATGGGGACATCATGGTATGTATAGGGTGACAGGGATTTATAGAGGACTATACTAGACCAGGAAGTGTTGTCATGGGGACATCATGGTATGTATAGAGTGACTGGGATTTATAGAGGACTATACTAGACCAGGAAGTGTTGTCATGGGGACATAATGGTATGTATAGGGTGACAGGGATTTATAGAGGACTATACTAGACCATGAAGTGTTGTCATGGGGACATCATGGTGTGTATAGAGTGACTGGGATTTATAGAGGACTATACTAGACCAGGAAGTGTTGTCATGGGGACATCATGGTATCTATAGAGTGACTGGGATTTATAGAGGACAGTACTGCACCAGGAAGTGTTGTCATGGGGACATCATGGTGTGTATAGAGTGACTGGGATTTATAGAGGACAATAATGCACCAGGAAGTGTTGTCATGGGGACATCATGGTGTGTATAGGGTCACAGGGATTTATAGAGGACAGTACTGCACCAAGAAGTGTTGTCATGGGGACATCATGGTATGTATAGAGTGACTGGGATTTATAGAGGACAGTACTGCACCAGGAAGTGTTGTCATGGGGACATCATGGTATTTATAGGGTGACAGGGTTTTATAGAGGACTATACTAGAACAGGAAGTGTTGTCATGGGGACCTCATGGTATGTATAGGGTGACTGGGATTTATAGAGGACAGTACTGCACCAGGAAGTGTTGTCATGGGGACATCATGGTATTTATAGGGTGACAGGGATTTATAGAGGACTATACTAGACCAGGAAGTGTTGTCATGGGGACATCATGGTATGTATAGAGTGACAGGGATTTATAGAGGACAGTACTGCACCAGGAAGTGTTGTCATGGGGACATCATGGTATGTATAGAGTGACTGGGATTTATAGAGGACTATACTAGACCAGGAAGTGTTGTCATGGGGACATCATGGTATGTATAGAGTGACAGGGATTTATAGAGGACAGTACTGCACCAGGAAGTGTTGTCATGGGGACATCATGGTATGTATAGAGTGACTGGGATTTATAGAGGACTATACTAGACCAGGAAGTGTTGTCAAGGGGACATCATGGTATGTATAGAGTGACCGGAATTTATAGAGGACTATACTAGACCAGGAAGTGTTGTCATGGGGACATCATGGTATTTATAGAGTAACTGGGATTTATAGAGGACTATACTAGACCAGGAAGTGTTTTCATGGGGACATCATGGTATTTATAGGGTGACAGGGATTTATAGAGGACTATACTAGACCAGGAAGTGTTTTCATGGGGACATCATGGTATTTATAGGGTGACAGGGATTTATAGAGGACTATACTAGACCAGGAAGTGTTGTCATGGGGACATCATGGTATGTATAGAGTGACAGGGATTTATAGAGGACTATACTAGACCAGGAAGTGTTGTCATGGGGACATCATGGTATTTATAGAGTGACAGGAATTTATAGAGGACTATACTAGACCAGGAAGTGTTGTCATGGGGACATCATGGTATGTATAGGGTGACTGGGATTTATAGAGGACAGTACTGCACCAGGAAGTGTTGTCATGGGGACATCATGGTATTTATAGGGTGACAGGGATTTATAGAGGACTATACTAGACCAGGAAGTGTTGTCATGGGGACATCATGGTATGTATAGAGTGACAGGGATTTATAGAGGACAGTACTGCACCAGGAAGTGTTGTCATGGGGACATCATGGTATGTATAGGGTGACTGGGATTTATAGAGGACTATACTAGACCAGGAAGTGTTGTCATGGGGACATCATGGTATGTATAGAGTGACAGGAATTTATAGAGGACTATACTAGACCAGGAAGTGTTGTCATGGGGACATCATGGTATTTATAGAGTGACTGGGATTTATAGAGGACTATACTAGACCAGGAAGTGTTGTCATGGGGACATCATGGTATGTATAGAGTGACAGGGATTTATAGAGGACAGTACTGCACCAGGAAGTGTTGTCATGGGGACATCATGGTATGTATAGAGTGACTGGGATTTATAGAGGACTATACTAGACCAGGAAGTGTTGTCATGGGGACATCATGGTATGTATAGAGTGACAGGAATTTATAGAGGACTATACTAGACCAGGAAGTGTTGTCATGGGGACATCATGGTATGTATAGAGTGACAGGGATTTATAGAGGACAGTACTGCACCAGGAAGTGTTGTCATGGGGACATCATGGTATGTATAGAGTGACAGGGATTTATAGAGGACAGTACTGCACCAGGAAGTGTTGTCATGGGGACATCATGGTATGTATAGAGTGACTGGGATTTATAGAGGACAGTACTGCACCAGGAAGTGTTGTCATGGGGACATCATGGTATGTATAGGGTGACAGGGATTTATAGAGGACTATACTAGACCAGGAAGTGTTGTTATGGGGACATCATGGTATGTATAGAGTGACAGGAATTTATAGAGGACTATACTAGACCAGGAAGTGTTGTCATGGGGACATCATGGTATGTATAGAGTGACAGGGATTTATAGAGGACAGTACTGCACCAGGAAGTGTTGTCATGGGGACATCATGGTATGTATAGAGTGACTGGGATTTATAGAGGACAGTACTGCACCAGGAAGTGTTGTCATGGGGACATCATGGTATGTATAGGGTGACAGGGATTTATAGAGGACTATACTAGACCAGGAAGTGTTGTCATGGGGACATCATGGTATGTATAGAGTGACAGGGATTTATAGAGGACTATACTAGACCAGGAAGTGTTGTCATGGGGACATCATGGTATGTATAGAGTGACAGGGATTTATAGAGGACTATACTAGACCAGGAAGTGTTGTCATGGGGACATCATGGTATGTATAGAGTGACAGGGATTTATAGAGGACTATACTAGACCAGGAAGTGTTGTCATGGGGACATCATGATATGTATAGAGTGACAGGGATTTATAGAGGACAGTACTGCACCAGGAAGTGTTGTCATGGGGACATCATGGTATGTATAGGGTGACAGGGATTTATAGAGGACTATACTAGACCAGGAAGTGTTGTCATGGGGAGGCTCGGACCTTATGTACACAGTGTAGGTAGTGATGGTGTCCGGTGTCTCTAATCACAGAGTCAATACCCATAAAGAAAATGATATAATATCAGTCCACAGATAACGGCGTCAATATATAGAGTCACTATCTGTCAATGATCAGTCCGGGGCCTGCTGGGATTTATAGTCCCCCAGAAGAGGCAGAGACCTTCCATAAGAAAGAAGGAGAGCAGAGACCTTCTATAAGGAAGGAGGAGAGCAGAGACCTTCTATAAGAAAGGAGGAGAGCAGAGACCTTCTATAAGGAGGGAGAAGGAGGAGAGCAGATACCTTCTATAAGGAGGGAGAAGGAGGAGAGCAGAGACCTTCTATAAGGAGGAAGAAGGAGGAGAGCAGAGACCTTCTATAAGGAGGGAGGAGAGCAGAGACCTTCTATAAGGAGGGAGAAGAGCAGAGACCTTCTATAAGGAGGAAGAAGGAGGAGAGCAGAGACCTTCTATAAGGAGGGAGGAGAGCAGAGACCTTCTATAAGGAGGGAGAAGAGCAGAGACCTTCTATAAGGAAGGAGGAGAGCAGAGACCTTCTATAAGGAGGGAGAAGGAGGAGAGCAGAGAACTTCTATAAGGAGGGAGAAGGAGGAGAGCAGAGACCTTCTATAAGGAAGGAGGAGAGCAGAGACCTTCTATAAGGAGGGAGAAGAGCAGAGACCTTCTATAAGGAAGGAGGAGAGCAGAGACCTTCTATAAGGAAGGAGGAGAGCAGAGACCTTCTATAAGGAAGGAGGAGAGCAGAGACCTTCTATAAGGAAGGAAGAGAGCAGAGACCTTCTATAAGGAGGGAGAAGGAGGAGAGCAGAGACCTTCCATAAGGAGGGAGAAGAAGGAGAGCAGAGACCTTCTATAAGGAAGGAGGAGAGCAGATACCTTCTATAAGGAGGGAGAAGGAGGAGAGCAGAGACCTTCTATAAGGAGGGAGAAGAGCAGAGACCTTCCATAAGGAGGGAGAAGAAGGAGAGCAGAGACCTTCTATAAGGAGGGAGAAGGAGGAGAGCAGAGACCTTCTATAAGGAGGGAGAAGGAGGAGAGCAGAGACCTTCTATAAGGAGGGAGAAGGAGGAGAGCAGAGACCTTCTATAAGGAAGGAGGAGAGCAGAGACCTTCTGTAAGGAGGGAGAAGGAGGAGAGCAGAGACCTTCTATAAGGAGGGAGAAGGAGGAGAGCAGAGACCTTCTATAAGGAGGGAGAAGGAGGAGAGCAGAGACCTTCTATAAGAAGGGAGAAGGAGGAGAGCAGAGACCTTCTATAAGGAAGGAGGAGAGCAGAGACCTTCTATAAGGAAGGAGGAGAGCAGAGACCTTCTATAAGGAAGGAGGAGAGCAGAGACCTTCTATAAGGAGGGAGAAGGAGGAAAGCAGAGACCTTCTATAAGGAGGGAGAAGGAGGAGAGCAGAGACCTTCTATAAGGAGGGAGGAGAGCAGAGACCTTCTATAAGGAGGGAGAAGGAGGAGAGCAGAGACCTTCCATAAGGAGGGAGAAGGAGGAGAGCAGAGACCTTCTATAAGGAGGGAGAAGGAGGAGAGCAGAGATCTTCTATAAGGAGGGAGAAGGAGGAGAGCAGAGATCTTCTATAAGGAGAGAGAAGGAGGAGAGCAGAGATCTTCTATAAGGAGGGAGAAGGAGGAGAGCAGAGATCTATAAGGAGGGAGAAGGAGGAGAGCAGAGATCTATAAGGAGGGAGAAGGAGGAGAGCAGAGACCTTCTATAAGGAAGGAGGAGAGCAGAGACCTTCTATAAGGAGGGAGAAGGAGGAGAGCAGAGACCTTCTATAAGGAGGGAGAAGGAGGAGAGCAGAGACCTTCTATAAAGAAGGAGGAGAGCAGAGACCTTCTATAAGGAGGGAGAAGGAGGAGAGCAGAGATCTATAAGGAGGGAGAAGGAGGAGAGCAGAGATCTATAAGGAGGGAGAAGGAGGAGAGCAGAGATCTATAAGGAGGGAGAAGGAGGAGAGCAGAGATCTATAAGGAGGGAGAAGGAGGAGAGCAGAGATCTATAAGGAGGGAGAAGGAGGAGAGCAGAGATCTATAAGGAGGGAGAAGGAGGAGAGCAGAGATCTATAAGGAGGGAGAAGGAGGAGAGCAGAGACCTTGTATAAGGAGGAAGAACGAGGAGAGCAGAGACCTTCTATAAGGAAGGAGGAGAGCAGAGACCTTCTATAAGGAGGGAGAAGGAGGAAAGCAGAGACCTTCTATAAGGAGGGAGAAGGAGGAGAGCAGAGACCTTCTATAAGGAGGGAGGAGAGCAGAGACCTTCTATAAGGAGGGAGAAGGAGGAGAGCAGAGACCTTCCATAAGGAGGGAGAAGGAGGAGAGCAGAGACCTTCTATAAGGAGGGAGAAGGAGGAGAGCAGAGATCTTCTATAAGGAGGGAGAAGGAGGAGAGCAGAGATCTTCTATAAGGAGAGAGAAGGAGGAGAGCAGAGATCTTCTATAAGGAGGGAGAAGGAGGAGAGTAGAGATCTATAAGGAGGGAGAAGGAGGAGAGCAGAGATCTATAAGGAGGGAGAAGGAGGAGAGCAGAGACCTTCTATAAGGAAGGAGGAGAGCAGAGACCTTCTATAAGGAGGGAGAAGGAGGAGAGCAGAGACCTTCTATAAGGAGGGAGAAGGAGGAGAGCAGAGACCTTCTATAAAGAAGGAGGAGAGCAGAGACCTTCTATAAGGAGGGAGAAGGAGGAGAGCAGAGATCTATAAGGAGGGAGAAGGAGGAGAGCAGAGACCTATAAGGAGGGAGAAGGAGGAGAGCAGAGATCTATAAGGAGGGAGAAGGAGGAGAGCAGAGATCTATAAGGAGGGAGAAGGAGGAGAGCAGAGATCTATAAGGAGGGAGAAGGAGGAGAGCAGAGATCTATAAGGAGGGAGAAGGAGGAGAGCAGAGATCTATAAGGAGGGAGAAGGAGGAGAGCAGAGATCTATAAGGAGGGAGAAGGAGGAGAGCAGAGATCTATAAGGAGGGAGAAGGAGGAGAGCAGAGATCTATAAGGAGGGAGAAGGAGGAGAGCAGAGACCTTGTATAAGGAGGAAGAACGAGGAGAGCAGAGACCTTCTATAAGGAGGGAGAAGAAGGAAAGCAGAGACCTTCTATAAGGAAGGAGGAGAGCAGAGACCTTCTATAAGGAAGGAGGAGAGCAGAGACCTTCTATAAGGAGGGAGAAGGAGGAGAGCAGAG
Organism: Hyla sarda; assembly: GCF_029499605.1. NCBI lineage: Eukaryota > Metazoa > Chordata > Amphibia > Anura > Hylidae > Hyla > Hyla sarda. The sequence goes on along the minus strand of NW_026610455.1, from coordinate 8,509 downwards.
ACCTTCTATAAGGAGGGAGAAGGAGGAGAGCAGAGACCTTCTATAAGGAGGGAGAAGGAGGAGAGCAGAGACCTTCTATACGGAGGGAGAAGTAGGAGAGCAGAGACCTTCTATAAGGAGGGAGAAGGAGGAGAGCAGAGACCTTCTATAAGGAGGGAGAAGGAGGAGAGCAGAGACCTTCTATAAGGAGGAAGAAGGAGGAGAGCAGAGACCTTCTATATGGAAGGAGGAGAGCAGAGACCTTCTATAAGGAGGGAGAAGGAGGAGAGCAGAGACCTTCTATAAGGAGGGAGAAGGAGGAGAGCAGAGACCTTCTATAAGGAGGGAGAAGGAGGAGAGCAGAGACCTTCTATAAGGAGGGAGAAGGAGGAGAGCAGAGACCTTCTATAAGGAAGGAGGAGAGCAGAGACCTTCTATAAGGAAGGAGGAGAGCAGAGACCTTCTATAAGGAGAGAGAAGGAGGAAAGCAGAGACCTTCTATAAGGAGGGAGGAGAGCAGAGACCTTCTATAAGGAGGGAGAAGGAGGAGAGCAGAGACCTTCCATAAGGAGGGAGAAGGAGGAGAGCAGAGACCTTCTATAAGGAGGGAGAAGGAGGAGAGCAGAGACCTTCTATAAGGAGGGAGAAGGAGGAGAGCAGAGATCTTCTATAAGGAGGGAGAAGGAGGAGAGCAGAGACCTTCTATAAGGAGGGAGAAGGAGGAGAGCAGAGATCTATAAGGAGGGAGAAGGAGGAGAGCAGAGACCTTCTATAAGGAGGGAGAAGGAGGAGAGCAGAGACCTTGTATAAGGAGGAAGAACGAGGAGAGCAGAGACCTTCTATAAGGAAGGAGGAGAGCAGAGACCTTCTATAAGGAAGGAGGAGAGCAGAGACCTTCTATAAGGAGGGAGAAGGAGGAAAGCAGAGACCTTCTATAAGGAGGGAGAAGGAGGAGAGCAGAGACCTTCTATAAGGAGGGAGAAGGAGGAAAGCAGAGACCTTCTATAAGGAAGGAGGAGAGCAGAGACCTTCTATAAGAAGGGAGAAGGAGGAGAGCAGAGACCTTCTATAAGGAAGGAGGAGAGCAGAGACCTTCTATAAGGAAGGAGGAGAGCAGAGACCTTCTATAAGGAGGGAGAAGGAGGAGAGCAGAGACCTTCTATAAGGAGGGAGAAGGAGGAGAGCAGAGACCTTCTATAAGGAAGGAGGAGAGCAGAGATCTTCTATAAGGAGGGAGAAGGAGGAGAGCAGAGACCTTCTATAAGGAAGGAGGAGAGCAGAGACCTTCTATAAGGAGGAAGAAGGAGGAGAGCAGAGACCTTCTATAAGGAAGGAGGAGAGCAGAGACCTTCTATAAGGAGGAGAGCAGAGACCTTCTATAAGGAGGGAGAAGGAGGAGAGCAGAGACCTTCTATAAGGAGGGAGAAGGAGGAGAGCAGAGACCTTCTATAAGGAAGGAGGAGAGCAGAGACCTTCTATAAGGAGGAAGAAGGAGGAAAGCAGAGATCTTCTATAAGGAGGGAGAAGGAGGAGAGCAGAGACCTTCTATAAGGAAGGAGGAGAGCAGAGACCTTCTATAAGGAGGGAGAAGGAGGAGAGCAGAGACCTTCTATAAGGAGGGAGAAGGAGGAGAGCAGAGACCTTCTATAAGGAGGGAGAAGGAGGAGAGCAGAGACCCTCTATAAGGAGGGAGAAGGAGGAGAGCAGAGATCTTCTATAAGGAAGGAGGAGAGCAGAGATCTTCTATAAGGAAGGAGGAGAGCAGAGGCCTTCTATAAGGAAGGAGGAGAGCAGATCCCTTCTATAAGGAAGGAGGAGAGCAGAGACCTTCTATAAGGAGGGAGAAAGAGGAGAGCAGAGACCTTCTATAAGGAAGGAGGAGAGCAGAGACCTTCTATAAGGAAGGAGGAGAGCAGAGATCTTCTATTAGGAAGGAGGAGAGCAGAGACCTTCTATAAGGAGGGAGAAGGAGGAGAGCAGAGACCTTCGATAAGGAAGGAGGAGAGCAGAGACCTTCTATAAGGAGGGAGAAGGAGAAAAGCAGAGACCTTCTATAAGGAGGGAGAAGGAGGAGAGCAGAGACCTTCTATAAGGAGGGAGAAGGAGGAGAGCAGAGACCTTCTATAAAGAAGGAGGAGAGCAGAGACCTTCTATAAGGAGGGAGAAGGAGGAGAGCAGAGACCTTCTATAAGGAGGGAGAAGGAGGAGAGCAGAGACCTTCGATAAGGAAGGAGAAAGAGGAGAGCAGAGACCTTCTATAAGGAGGGAGAAGGAGGAGAGCAGAGACCTTCTATAAGGAGGGAGAAGGAGGAGAGCAGAGACCTTCTATAAAGAAGGAGGAGAGCAGAGACCTTCTATAAGGAGGGAGAAGGAGGAGAGCAGAGACCTTCTATAAAGAAGGAGGAGAGCAGAGACCTTTTATAAGGAAGGAGGAGAGCAGAGACCTTCTTTAAAGAACGAGGAGAGCAGAGACGTTCTATAAGGAGGGAGAAGGAGGAGAGCAGAGACCTATAAAGAAGGAGGTGAGCAGAGACCTTCTATAAGGAGGGAGAAGGAGGAGAGCAGAGACCTTCCATAAGGAGGGAGAAGGAGGAGAGCAGAGACCTTCTATAAGGAGGGAGAAGGAGGAGAGCAGAGATCTTCTATAAGGAGGGAGAAGGAGGAGAGCAGAGACCTTCTATAAGGAGGGAGAAGGAGGAGAGCAGAGATCTATAAGGAGGGAGAAGGAGGAGAGCAGAGACCTTGTATAAGGAGGAAGAACGAGGAGAGCAGAGACCTTCTATAAGGAAGGAGGAGAGCAGAGACCTTCTATAAGGAAGGAGGAGAGCAGAGACCTTCTATAAGGAGGGAGAAGGAGGAAAGCAGAGACCTTCTATAAGGAGGGAGAAGGAGGAGAGCAGAGACCTTCTATAAGGAGGGAGAAGGAGGAAAGCAGAGACCTTCTATAAGGAAGGAGGAGAGCAGAGACCTTCTATAAGGAGGGAGAAGGAGGAGAGCAGAGACCTTCTATAAGGAAGGAGGAGAGCAGAGACGTTCTATAAGGAGGAAGAAGGAGGAAAGCAGAGATCTTGTATAAGGAGGGAGAAGGAGGAGAGCAGAGACCTTCTATAAGGAAGGAGGAGAGCAGAGACCTTCTATAAGGAGGGAGAAGGAGGAGAGCAGAGACCTTCTATAAGGAGGGAGAAGGAGGAGAGCAGAGACCTTCTATAAGGAGGGAGAAGGAGGAGAGCAGAGACCCTCTATAAGGAGGGAGAAGGAGGAGAGCAGAGATCTTCTATAAGGAAGGAGGAGAGCAGAGATCTTCTATAAGGAAGGAGGAGAGCAGAGGCCTTCTATAAGGAAGGAGGAGAGCAGATCCCTTCTATAAGGAAGGAGGAGAGCAGAGACCTTCTATAAGGAGGGAGAAAGAGGAGAGCAGAGACCTTCTATAAGGAAGGAGGAGAGCAGAGACCTTCTATAAGGAAGGAGGAGAGCAGAGATCTTCTATTAGGAAGGAGGAGAGCAGAGACCTTCTATAAGGAGGGAGAAGGAGGAGAGCAGAGACCTTCGATAAGGAAGGAGGAGAGCAGAGACCTTCTATAAGGAAGGAGGAGAGCAGAGACCTTCTATAAGGAGGGAGAAGGAGAAAAGCAGAGACCTTCTATAAGGAGGGAGAAGGAGAAAAGCAGAGACCTTCTATAAGGAGGGAGAAGGAGAAAAGCAGAGACCTTCTATAAGGAGGGAGAAGGAGGAGAGCAGAGACCTTCTATAAAGAAGGAGGAGAGCAGAGACCTTCTATAAGGAGGGAGAAGGAGGAGAGCAGAGACCTTCTATAAGGAGGGAGAAGGAGGAGAGCAGAGACCTTCTATAAGGAGGGAGAAGGAGGAGAGCAGAGACCTTCTATAAGGAGAGAGAAGGAGGAGAGCAGAGACCTTCTATAAGGAGGGAGAAGGAGGAGAGCAGAGACTTCTATAAGGAGGGAGAAGGAGGGGAGCAGAGACCTTCTATAAGGAGGGAGAAGGAGGAGAGCAGAGACCTTCTATAAGGAGGGAGAAGGAGGAGAGCAGAGACCTTCTATAAGGAGGGAGAAGGAGGAAAGCAGAGACCTTCTATAAGGAGGGAGAAGGAGAAAAGCAGAGACCTTCTATAAGGAGGGAGAAGGAGAAAAGCAGAGACCTTCTATAAGGAGGGAGAAGGAGGAGAGCAGAGACCTTCTATAAGGAGGGAGAAGGAGGAGAGCAGAGACCTTCTATAAGGAGGGAGAAGGAGAAAAACAGAGACCTTCTATAAGGAGGGAGAAGGAGGAGAGCAGAGACCTTCTATAAAGAAGGAGGAGAGCAGAGACCTTCTATAAGGAGGGAGAAGGAGGAGAGCAGAGACCTTCTATAAGGAGGGAGAAGGAGGAGAGCAGAGATCTATAAGGAGGGAGAAGGAGGAGAGCAGAGACCTTCGATAAGGAAGGAGAAAGAGGAGAGCAGAGACCTTCTATAAGGAGGGAGAAGGAGGAGAGCAGAGACCTTCTATAAGGAGGGAGAAGGAGGAGAGCAGAGACCTTCTATAAAGAAGGAGGAGAGCAGAGACCTTCTATAAGGAGGGAGAAGGAGGAGAGCAGAGACCTTCTATAAAGAAGGAGGAGAGCAGAGACCTTTTATAAGGAAGGAGGAGAGCAGAGACCTTCTTTAAAGAACGAGGAGAGCAGAGACGTTCTATAAGGAGGGAGAAGGAGGAGAGCAGAGACCTATAAAGAAGGAGGTGAGCAGAGACCTTCTATAAGGAGGGAGAAGGAGGAGAGCAGAGACCTTCTATAAAGAAGGACGAGAGCAGAGACCTTCTATAAGGAAGGAGGAGAGCAGAGACCTTCTATAAGGAGGGAGAAGGAGGAGAGCAGAGACCTTCTATAAGGAGGGAGAAGGAGGAGAGCAGAGACCTTCTATAAGGAGGGAGAAGGAGGAGAGCAGAGACCTTCTATAAGGAGAGAGAAGGAGGAGAGCAGAGACCTTCTATAAGGAGGGAGAAGGAGAAAAGCAGAGACCTTCTATAAGGAGGGAGAAGGAGAAAAGCAGAGACCTTCTATAAGGAGGGAGAAGGAGGAGAGCAGAGACCTTCTATAAGGAGGGAGAAGGAGGAGAGCAGAGACCTTCTATAAGGAGGGAGAAGGAGAAAAGCAGAGACCTTCTATAAGGAGGGAGAAGGAGGAGAGCAGAGACCTTCTATAAAGAAGGAGGAGAGCAGAGACCTTCTATAAGGAGGGAGAAGGAGGAGAGCAGAGACCTTCTATAAGGAGGGAGAAGGAGGAGAGCAGAGACCTTCTATAAGGAGGGAGAAGGAGGAGAGCAGAGATCTATAAGGAGGGAGAAGGAGGAGAGCAGAGACCTTCGATAAGGAAGGAGAAAGAGGAGAGCAGAGACCTTCTATAAGGAGGGAGAAGGAGGAGAGCAGAGACCTTCTATAAGGAGGGAGAAGGAGGAGAGCAGAGACCTTCTATAAAGAAGGAGGAGAGCAGAGACCTTCTATAAGGAGGGAGAAGGAGGAGAGCAGAGACCTTCTATAAAGAAGGAGGAGAGCAGAGACCTTTTATAAGGAAGGAGGAGAGCAGAGACCTTCTTTAACCCCTTAAGGACTCAGCCCATTTTGGCCTTAAGGACTCAGACAATTTAATTTTTACATTTTCATTTGTTCCTCCTCGCCTTCTAAAAATCATAACTCTTTTATATTTTCATCCACAGACTAGTATGAGGGCTTGTTTTTTGCGCGACCAGTTGTCCTTTGTAATGACATCATTCATTATATCATAAAATGTATGGCGCAACCAAAAAACACTATTTTTGTGGGGAAATTAAAACGAAAAACGCAATTTTGCTAATTTTGGAAGGTTTTGTTTTCACGTCGTACAATTTATGGTAAAAATGACGTGTGTTCTTTATTCTGAGGGTCAATACGATTAAAATGATACCCATTATTATATACTTTTATATTATTGTTGCGCTTAAAAAAAATCACAAACTTTTTAACCAAATTAGTACGTTTATAATCCCTTTATTTTGATGACCTCTAACTTTTTTATTTTTCCGTATAAGTGGCGGTATGGGGGCTCATTTTTTGCGCCATGATCTGTACTTTTTTTTGATACCACATTTGCATATAAAAAACTTTTAATACATTTTTTATAATCTTTTTTTTAATAAAATGTATTAAAAAAGTAGGAATTTTGGACTTTTTTTTATTTTTTTTCGTTCACGCCGTTCACCGTATGGGATCATTAACATTTTATTTTAATAGTTCGGACATTTACGCACGCGGCAATACCAAATATGTCTATAAAAAATGTTTTTTACGCTTTTTGGGGGTAAAATAGGAAAAAACGGACATTTACTTTTTTATTGGGGGAGGGGATTTATCACTTTTTTTTTACTTTTACTTTTACATTTTTTTACATTTTTTTTACACTTGAATAGTCCCCATAGGGGACTATTCATAGCAATACCATGATTGCTAATACTGATCTGTTCTATGTATAGGACATAGAACAGATCAGTATTATCAGTCATCTTCTGCTCTGGTCAGCTCAATCACAGACCAGAGCAGGAGACGCCGGGAGCCGCACGGAGGAAGGTGAGGGGACCTCCGTGCGGCGTTATGAATGATCGGATCCCCGCAGCAGCGCTGCGGGCGATCCGATCGTTCATTTAAATGGCGAACTGCAGCAGATGCCGGGATCTGTATTGATCCCGGCACCTGAGGGGTTAATGGCGGACGCCCGCGAGATCGCGGGCGTCGGCCATTGCCAGCGGGTCCCTGGCTGCGATCAGCAGCCGGGATCAGCCGCGCATGACACGGGCATCGCTCCGATGCCCGCGGTTATGCTTAGGACGTAAATGTACGTCCTGGTGCGTTAAGTACCACCTCACCAGGACGTACATTTACGTCCTGCGTCCTTAAGGGGTTAAAGAACGAGGAGAGCAGAGACGTTCTATAAGGAGGGAGAAGGAGGAGAGCAGAGACCTATAAAGAAGGAGGTGAGCAGAGACCTTCTATAAGGAGGGAGAAGGAGGAGAGCAGAGACCTTCTATAAAGAAGGACGAGAGCAGAGACCTTCTATAAGGAAGGAGGAGAGCAGAGACCTTCTATAAGGAGAGAGAATAAGGAGAGCAGAGACCTTCTATAAGGAGGGAGAAGGAGGAGAGCAGAGACCTTCTATAAGGAGGGAGAAGGAGGAGAGCAGAGACCTTCTATAAAGAAGGAGGAGAGCAGAGACCTTCTATAAGGAGGAAGAAGGAGGAGAGCAGAGACCTTTTATAAGGAAGGAGAAGGAGGAGAGAAGATACCTTCTATAAGGAGGGAGAAGGAGGGGAGCAGAGACCTTCTATAAGGAGGGAGAAGGAGGAGAGCAGAGACCTTCCATAAGGAGGGAGAAGGAGGAGAGCAGAGACCTTCTATAAGGAGGGAGAAGGAGGAGAGCAGAGACCTTCTATAAGGAGGAGAAGGAGGAGAGCAGAGACCTTCTATAAGGAGGGAGAAGGAGGAGAGCAGAGACCTTCTATAAGGAGGGAGAAGGAGGAGAGCAGAGACCTTCTATAAGGAAGGAGGAGAGCAGAGACCTTCTATAAGGAAGGAGGAGAGCAGAAACCTTCTATAAGGAGGGAGAAGGAGGAGAGCAGAGACCTTCTATAAGGAGGGAGAAGGAGGAGAGCAGAGACCTTCTATAAGGAGGGAGAAAGAGGAGAGCAGAGACCTTCTATAAGGAGGGAGAAGGAGGAGAGCAGAGACCTTCTATAAGGAGGGAAAAGGAGGAGAGCAGAGACCTTCTATAAGGAGGGAGAAGGAGAGCAGAGACCTTCTATAAGGAGGGAGAAGGAGAGCAGAGACCTTCTGTAAGGAGGGAGGAGGAGAGCAGAGACCTTCTATAAGGAGGGAGAAGGAGGAGAGCAGAGACTTCTATAAGGAGGGAGAAGGAGGAGAGCAGAGACCTTCTATAAGGAGGGAGAAGGAGGAGAGCAGAGACCTTCTATAAGGAGGGAGAAGGAGGAGAGCAGAGACCTTCTATAAGGAGGGAGAAGGAGGAGAGCAGAGACCTTCTATAAGGAGGGAGAAGGAGGAGAGCAGAGACCTTCTATAAGGAGGGAGAAGGAGGAGAGCAGAGATCTATAAGGAGGGAGAAGGAGGAGAGCAGAGACCTTCTATAAGGAGGGAGAAGGAGGAGAGCAGAGACCTTCTATAAGGAGGGAGAAGGAGGAGAGCAGAGACCTTCTATAAGGAGGGAGAAGGAGGAGAGCAGAGACCTTCTATAAGGAGGGAGAAGGAGGAGAGCAGAGACCTTCTATAAGAAGGGAGAAGGAGGAGAGCAGAGACCTTCTATAAGGAGGGAGAAGGAGGAAAGCAGAGATCTTCTATAAGGAGGGAGAAGGAGGAGAGCAGAGACCTTCTATAAGGAAGGAGGAGAGAAGATACCTTCTATAAGGAGGGAGAAGGAGGAGAGCAGAGACCTTCTATAAGGAGGGAGAAGGAGGAGAGCAGAGACCTTCTATAAGGAGGGAGAAGGAGGAGAGCAGAG